>NC_091341.1:19158626-19256126 GCF_038502225.1 Cherax quadricarinatus
CTACGAGGGTGGGTCCCTAGCTCCTTTGAAGTGCTTCTCTTTCTTAGTATTTGACAGGCTCCACCTCCACCATACTACCTTCCCCACTACTACTTTCTACCTCCACTACCAACTCCTGGCCTATATATACTCCCTCCTTCTCTCCTTTTCTTCCTGTGGTCAAGACAGTCGCTCCTCACCTCAAGAAGTGTTCCTTCGATCCCCGTCGGGGAGGGGAACCTATAATCATCGTACCAGCGCCTGACTTACTCCTTCATGATGCTTGCAAACCGTGTAAGGATCAAACCCAACAGTGGAGTAATAAATCATTCTACTAAACTTGCCCTTGCTGCCGCTGTAAAGACTTTCCTACAGATTAAATTTACAGCCATCCACTCGACGAAAGACTCATTCATCGTCGTCTGTACTGACGATTATGAAGCCTCAAAGCTGATGGCCGACACCTCTATGAAAACCCTCAAAGACCGACAGTTCACCATCTCCCCTTCACCTTTTTTTGCTGGCGAAACGTTCCGTTTTCGTCAAACGGCTGGACAAACTCGTCACTTCTTTATCGACTGAGGATCTCAAGACCTCTATTGAGGAACAAAATACCTGGGCGTCGACTGAACGTATCACCAAAATCCCCAACGCCTCTACAATGATCAAGCTAACCTTCTCCAATATCGATATGGCTACTATAGCACTGTATGACGGCCTAGCCATCTCCTACTATCATATCCATCCAAGTCACATAGAACCCGAACGTTTCGCCCACATCTCGCCATGCTGGACCTGCTACTCCTATCACCACTCAACGCCTGACTGTCCTCTGAAAGGGAAGAAGTACTGCACAAACTGTGGTAAAGACGGCCATGACTTCAAGGAATGTTCTACTACCACTTCCTCTCCTACCTGCCTCAACTGCAAGGATACTCACCACACCCTTGCAGCAAAATGCCCTCTACATAAAGAAGTCCTGTCTAAGAAAATCATTGAAGAAACCAAGAACAACCCTAAATCGCCAACATACTCCGCCATTGCAAAAATTCAATCAGATACCACCGAACTCCTTCAAGCTACACAACAATCATCTCCATCAGTCCCTCTACTGTATGATGTATGCACATCTCACTAATGCTGCAAACCCTGGCTCATTCAACATAACAATCAATGAACTGTTTCGCCTAAACAACATGCCAAACTTCAACTTTCCAGACTCACCACCATCACAAGACCTCCTCAAGCTAATTCCAGACATTGTTAACTTCACCTCAACCCCTGATCCTACTCGTATCTCTGACCAAGACTCTACTCCAGAACCAACACCACCGTCTACTGCCACCTTTCACCACCCACCACCAGCCCAACAAACCATAACCTACCAACACTCCCTGCCTCCTCTCAACACAGTCACAGAAGACGAAATAGAACCAGAACATTATGAACAACCCTCTGACGACGACGAAGCAGTAGTCGAAGTAACCGAAGACGAAACCACAGGCAACCGTTACCTAAGCCAAGCCTTTAATGGGTCTCTAACCTTCTACACCACTCCCAACCGAAATGAGCGCAGCTGATATGCTCCACTTAATGAAAGAGGGAGCTGTTAAGTACACCTGCACCAAACCTCACCAAATTCCTTTTGAAAACGCACTCTCTTACCTCGTGACGAATCTGAACTGCTCCAACCTCAGAATGCAACTTTTCCACATGTCCAAGAGAGACTTCAAGACTCAAGAGTGGCTCCATCACCAGCGAAGTGTAGCCAAACACACAGCACACTTCCGCAACACACAACCTGAGCCTCCCGACACCTGACGTCCAAACCAGCTCTTCACCTCAGAATGAAAGTTAAGATACATATGCAACATCTGGATATCTTTATTGCAGACGTTTCGCCATCCAGTGGCGAAACGTCTACAATAAAGATATCCAGATGTTGCATATGTGTCTTAACTTTCATATTGTCGGTATTTTATACCTTTCTTGCACATCTTCACCTCAGCATGAAGCATATCAGCCAGCGAGTACTATCTGCAGTCTGCTCTCTCCTCCATGCCTTCAACACGCCCTCTCGCAGTGCCACGCAGCTGGGTTTAGCCCTGGCTCTTTCATCTACAACTCAAGACCTTCCTCTCACCGACTATTCTTCGTCTGTCCACACTCACCCACCGGAGTCCCAACAGAAGAGCCTGCTATGCGTGTTCTCAATGTCTGTCCCACGATCGACTTAGCTGCTGGGTTAAGCCCTGGCTCTATTTCTACAGCTAAGAACACTCCTCTCCAGCACTATTCTTCGTCTGTCCCGTCTTCCCCGCTCATCCTATTTGGGATCTTACCTGAACTTTCGTTCGTTCGTTCGGAATGTTGTCGTAAACTCCTCCTCTTCTATGTGCGGGTTATTTGTGTTTAGTAATAATTTTTTAAAGGGTGAATGGGGGTGTCTTTATGCTGGTAAAGGGTTAAAGTATGTCACGTCGGTATAAAATACCGACGTGACGTGACATGAAGGGTTCGGGTCACTATGTTGAGGCTCCCTGTATATACGCACGTCTTCTCTCCCCAGTCCCACTATGTGGGCGAAACGTTGTCAGTCAAGGATCGCATGATACAGTAGTGCATATTAATTGGGACAGTGATGAAATAAGACACATATTTGGAAAATTAATGTTTATTTGAAAAATACACGGCAATATCTGATAATTGACTTAATGAGATATGACTACCCAATGTTCAACACATTTTGGCAAGTTGTTCTTCGTAGTACCAGGTTCCAATAACACCAGCAATTAACTTCTCCATAGTTGAACAGTTCTGTTTCGCGATCTGCGTTTGGTTATTGCCCAAAGATTCTCAATTGGGCTGAAGTCATAAAAGTTTCCAGGCCAATTTTCTAGAAAGCTTAGCCCACTCTCTTCGAAAGATGTCAGCATTTTTCTGAAAGTGTAGCATGGAGAAAGATCCGGCTGGAAAATGCCTTCTCTATCAGGAAAGTCTATTTATAATGGGAAGCAAGCGAGTTGCCAGGACTGCCTTGTATTTGTCACTCTTCATCGTTCCCTCAACAATAACAAGCCGTCCAGGGCCTTCAGCTGTAAAACTACCACGTCCCACTACCACTGATCTGTACCCATGCATTTCAAAATCCGCCTCATCTGAAAATATAACTTTTTCCCATTCATCTGTCGTCCCTTCCTTATGACCGAGTGCCCACTGCAGCCGTTTTTTCTTCATAGCAGCAGTCAATTGTTTCTTTACCGGCTTTCTGGCAGTTCTATCAATTTCAAGAAGCTAAATCTCTCTGTAGATCTGTGTTAATGTTGGATGAGTTACCGACAAAATGTTAGGTAAACGGACACCAGTGCAACTAATGTGACAGTTTGTGGCAACGATTCACTCTCCAGAAGCTTTGTCAAGCCGTAACGGCTTGACAGCAGCAAGGATCTTTACACTATTTCTTATGATAATCTTGTCATCGTGAGGTGCTGTCTTCTGTTTTCTTCCACTTCTTCCTTGGCGCAGCACTCCACAATCACCAGTGTTGTCAGCTCTCTTCAGGATCCGATCAACAGCTGACTTTGCTAGGCTCAGATTTTCGGCGATCAGTCTGAAACTCAAATCAGCATGTTTTCTAAGAGCTACAATACTTGCACGCTTCCTAGGTGTAATATCCATCAAGAATTTCAGCAGTAATCATGAACTGAAGGGGAGAATATGGCAAAACCACATTCACTCGCGAGGCAAGCTTGCAGGTATAGCCTCACAGAACAACAGCTGTTGTAGCACTGAAGAGAGTCACACTTTGACACTACAGCTGGATGGTTGCCAGAAGTCGGTAGCAAACCCTTCTGAAAAGAACCCAAACTACATTAAGCCAAAGACTAAGACATATGAGATAATCACAAAATTTACTCCTGTCCCAATTAATATGCACACTACTGTATGCAGTTGTGCCTCCTTTTCCTGATAAAAAAAATCATAATCCATGTAATTAAAGCCACCCTCCTCTTCCTCAGGTCAAGTCTGAAGTCTGATTACCCCATCCCTTCACATTCCTCTTGCGCTGCATGACCACTACACGTTTAGCGCTACCACACATTTACAGTATATGACACGATAATGTTCAAGCCGGTAGTAATTTACCAGCTGGAGTACAACTCTTCACAATATCGTTCCATTTGAGGTCAATTTTACTAGCGTCTACTGGACTCTCATTATGTTATAAGAACTGCAATGGATTAATTGAAACGAGCATAGCTCTGCTCTGTAGCTACAAATATGCAATTACGCCTCTGTAATTACACACACGCAAGACAAGTGTAGCAGGTGTAATGACATAGTAAGAGAGAGACTATGTTCAGTACATATACTGAAAAAAATAGCTATCAGTATATATCAAGAGGGATTAATTCCGTAGAGCAATGGTAGTGATAATATCAAGTGAGAGACAATGGAACTTGCAGGAGCCTCAGAGTTGAATCACATGTTTATTTCGTATTTTAGATAAAGAGGTAAAGGTAATATGAGTCACTCTACCACCAAAGTGGGTCCCAAATAAAGCACGGAGAGTCACCATCCATTTATTTATTAAGATTAAGTTATTGAATTAATCACTCGAGTCTATGACTAGACATTCTTAGGTAAGAAAAGATAAAACGCATTGTGGTGAATGAAATACAAAATAGTCTCCCTAGCCTTGCCTTGTCATACAAGTAAATGTTCCTTACATAGGCAAGCATCGAAAACCAAAGTGCTCAGTATATTGAGTGAAATTACTAGTACAGTCATTACTTATTTTATTGTTATTAGGTCAATTCTTATAAACACTTCTATTTTAGCTGCTGCAATGTATTCTTTCACATTTGTATTAGCATCGGTAATATTTTCAGCTGAGATTCATTATAATATATATACGTATACTAGTACAAACTAACCCACTGGAGACATTACAACAGTAAATGAAATTAGTGCTGCATATTTCAGCCTCACACAAAGGCTCTCTTCAACACAGCTGGAGAGAACCTGAGGAGGTTCTCTTCAACTGTTTTCTGGACAGTCAATGGGAAAGACACAGCAAAGGCTTTCGAGTCCACATCGAGACTATCTGTTGAGGAGAACCATCTACTTCTATTTAGGTTAGGGTCTGAGACTCTTCAACTGTATTGGAATGAGCCCCCCTGAGACTAAAATACTGTATTCAATACTAATTTCAATTAGCTTCATTGCCTTAGTTTACACCATTGACCAGCATAAAGTAAATTTTTGTGTTCGCATATTCCATTAGCCAGACAGTCGTAAGGTTATACAAGTTCAAGACATGCAAGACACTTCTGGATCTGGCCAGGGTATCCAAGGACATGTATACATTAATATCAGAAATGCACTCAAACGTGATAATGAGCATGCGAGCATCAGAGACAAGTATCCACGCTACATGTCAACTTAAAGTGATAAGAGAATGGTATTTGTGGTCAATATATCAATACTTAATAAGGTGCTCTGAGCACAACATGCGCAGTTCTCAAAGAACCTCACCTGCATTGTCCTCGATAGCATAAAGTGGTGCACTGATGTCATTATTGTCATAAGCGGAAAGGGTTGGATAAGCAGTAGCGGGCAGGGAGGAGGGATGATGAGGGTATGACTGGGTTATACCCGACTTAATGATCAAAATGGACCAAAAATGAAAGCTTTCTTCGAATTATTAACCATGGATAGCTTTTGACCCATGATAAGCCAAGAAAGCTAAGCAGTGTGGCATACTTCCACTGGTGTCCTAAGTAAGTTTATTCAATTACAGGTACACATAAATACAGCTACATAAATTATCATACATAGCATATGTGTAGATTACCTAGGATAACCTAAAAAAGTCAAAGTGACTTATTTCCACTGGGGTGCTTAAGGTTATCTTTTCCAGGATGCGACCTAGAACAGTTGGCTAACACCTGGGTACCCATTTACTGCTACTGAATAGGAACAGTAGATGTAGGGAAACTTATCAACACGTCTAGACTCCCCCAAGATTGAACCAATGTCCTTCGGCTGTTAGTCCAACGCACTACCACTAAGTTTTCATTTCCAGTTTGAGAGTTAGTTGTGAACTGTTCCAACCACGGTAATGTGAATTCAGTTTCTTCAACGAAATACAAGCGTTCCGAGAATGCTGCAGAAATGTTGTACTGTATCACTACCTGAGGCTTACTGTGTATCACGGAATCAACAAGTCTCACACACAAGAGCCGCTAAATTTCACTTCTCAGAAGTGTACCTTGTATTTGTTGACGTGAATATTTTGTGAAGATTTTACACAGATTCTCCGAAACATGGGGAAGCGCTAAGCCCGTACGGCTCGTGCAATTCCTAGAGAATGGATAATTAGGTATGATCTAAAGGGCATTCCGAGCGTCAACGCCCCCGCGGCGGTAACACCAGTTTCCTGGATTAAGAGCCCTTCACCAGAATCAAGGCACTCCCCGTGTAAGACACGGTATAAAAGTAATGTATACCTTGTGTTACGCTAATTTTTTTTTAGTTTTTCAATATTCACCGTAGAGGGGCTTCATATCATTTTTCACCATATATGCCAACCTGCTTCTAGCCAATAATTACTATATATACCTACTTGCTTCTCAATAATTACCACATATACCTACCTGCTTCTTGTCAATAATTACCATATATACCTACCTACTTGTCAACAATTACCATATATACCTACTTGCCTCTTGTCAATAATTACTATGTATCTACCTGCTTCTTGTCAATAATTGTTATACATACCTACCGGCTTCTTGTCAATAATTGTTATAAATATCTGCTTCCCGCCAATAATTACCACGAACAACCGTCCGCTTCCATCAATAATTTATACAAGCGTCCATCCGGTTCCAGCCAAAAATTATCAGACAGAAGGACAGTCAGCCAGACAAACAGACAGCACACACACATATCGGGTTGATTCCCACCAAATATTGCAACAGACTCATGCCTACTTTCCATAAAAATATATAATATACATGTTTTTAAGTGGATAGTGGCATGTTAATTTTAGGACCACAAAATATATATAAAAATCTGATCAATAAATAAGTAATAATTCTATGAAGAGAATCCAGCAAAATATATTATGAACACAGATTCAAGAGAATATCACTAAAACATTGTAGTGGAAACAGAACACATGTGGTAGTAAAGAGATAGTCACAAAAAACAATTTAGACATGTAATTGTATGTCACCTCGTATTATGTCATCCTCTGGCGTGATGTTGAAGATTAAATCCATGATAACTTTTCTCGGCTCGTCCTCACAATATGCTTATATCGCTCGGGCAGGAAGGTGCAGTACTGTTGCCTCTATTAACTGGCTGAGCACTGTAATAATAATCTTTATTTCTAGATGTACAAGGTATACAGACCATAGCTTACATCAATGACATACTACTATATAGAAAGCCGCTAGTTATGCAGAGCATTTCGGACAAATTAGGTAAATTTTGTTCTCAGGATGCGACCGGGCCGCGGGGGCGTTGACCACTGAACCCCTCCCAGGTATACTCCAGGAATACACCAGTCGACTAACACCCAGGTCAGCGCTGTATGACCCTGGTGGTTTAACGCTCAAATCTGATTATAATAATAATAACACCCAGATACCTATTTTACTGCTAGGCGAACAGGACGGCAGGTGTCACAAGAAAATACGTCCTAATGTTTCCATCCGTATAGGGAATCGAACCACGGACCTCAGTGTGTGAGCTGAGTGCACCAGCAATCGAGCTACGGGACATTAGTGTTAATACACTCTGTCTTGAGTAAAGGAGGACTTCGATAAGCCTTCATATTTTAATGTTTACTTGGGATCCACAGGTCACCAGCCTACCAGGCCAATGCAATTTAATGGATGTGAAATTTCACTCCGCGGTGACTTACTTAGCTGCCAATATTAACTGTAATGATTTTTATAATTCTACTTTTACTATCCCATCAAATGTCCAAGCATTTTATTCAGCATAGCTTGGTTGTACGTTAACACTTTTTCAAGCCGGCGGAGGAAGCGAGGGACGGGAAGAGGGGTCTTTGCTATATTATCCTTGTCTTAGTTACTTACATAAAAGTAGAAGTAACGGGACTGAAAGGCCTTCAGCTCCCTGCCTTTCTCATGTACTTCCATAACGTGAGAGTTAATGGTTTGCATACTGAAATATACGTTTTATCAAGATAATCGGGAAACACAAATCTGTGATTAGATTCCGTAAATACGTTAATGACTAAATACATAATACACACATACACGCGGGCACATACAAGCGCGCGCGCGCACGCACACACACACACACACACACACACACACACACACACACACACACACACACACACACACACACACACACACACACACACACGAGCTGCGGATCGACCCGTGCAACCACAAACAGGTGAGTACACACACACACACACATATGTAGCAACAAAATGCAAGGAGGCTGAGGAGAGGTTTGTACCCAAGGGTAACAGGAGTAATGAAAAAGCCAGGATGAGCCCATGGTTTACCCAAAGGTGCAGGGAGGCAAAAACCAAGTGTGCTAGGGAATGGAAGAAATATAGAAGGCAAAGGACCCAGGAGAATAAGGAGAACAGTCGTAGAGCCAGAAACGAATATGCACAGATAAGAAGGGAGGCCCAAAGACAATATGAAAATGACATAGCAGCGAAAGCCAAATCTGACCCGAAACTGTTGTACAGCCACATCAGGAGGAAAACAACAGTCAAGGACCAGATAATCAGGCTAAGGAAGGAAGGAGGAGAGACAGCAGGAAATGACCGTGAAGTATGTGAAGAACTCAACAAGAGATTCAAAGAAGTGTTCACAGAGGAGACAGAAGGGACTCCAGAAAGACGGAGAGGTGGGGCACACCACCAAGTGCTGGACACAGTGCACACAACCGAGGAAGAAGTGAAGAGGCTTCTGAGTGAGCTAGATACCTCAAAGGCAATGGGGCCAGATAACATCTCCCCATGGGTATTGAGAGAGGGAGCAGAGGCGCTATGTGTACCCCTAACAACAATATTCAATACATCTATCGAAACAGGGAGATTGCCTGAGGCATGGAAGACAGCAAATGTAGTCCCAATCTTTAAAAAAGGAGACAGACATGAAGCGTTAAACTACAGACCAGTGTCACTGACATGTATAGTATGCAAAATCATGGAGAAGATTATCAGGAGAAGAGTGGTGGAACACCTAGAAAGGAATGATCTCATCAACAGCAGCCAGCATGGTTTCAGGGACGGGAAATCCTGTGTCACAAACCTACTGGAGTTCTATGACATGGTGACAGCAGTAAGACAAGAGAGAGAGGGGTGGGTGGATTGCATTTTCTTGGACTGCAAGAAGGCGTTTGACACAGTTCCCCACAAGAGATTGGTGCAAAAACTGGAGGACCAAGCAGGGATAACAGGGAAGGCACTACAATGGATCAGGGAATACTTGTCAGGAAGACAGCAGCGAGTCATGGTACGTGGCGAGGTGTCAGAGTGGGCACCTGTGACCAGCGGGGTCCCGCAGGGGTCAGTCCTAGGACCAGTGCTGTTTCTGGTATTTGTGAACATGACGGAAGGAATAGACTCTGAGGTGTCCCTGTTTGCAGATGACGTGAAGTTGATGAGAAGAATACACTCGATCGAAGACCAGGCAGAACTACAAAGGGATCTGGACAGGCTGCAGACCTGGTCCAGCAATTGGCTCCTGGAGTTCAATCCCACCAAGTGCAAAGTCATGAAGATTGGGGAAGGGCAAAGAAGGCCGCAGACGGAGTACAGTCTAGGGGGTCAGAGACTACAAACCTCACTCAAGGAAAAAGATCTTGGGGTGAGTATAACACCAGGCACATCTCCTGAAGCGCACATCAACCAAATAACTGCTGCAGCATATGGGCGCCTAGCAAACCTCAGAACAGCATTCCGACATCTTAATAAGGAATCGTTCAGGACCCTGTACACCGTATACGTTAGGCCCATATTGGAGTATGCGGCACCAGTTTGGAACCCACACCTAGCCAAGCACGTAAAGAAACTAGAGAAAGTGCAAAGGTTTGCAACAAGACTAGTCCCAGAGCTAAGAGGTATGTCCTACGAGGAGAGGTTAAGGGAAATCAACCTGACGACACTGGAGGACAGGAGAGATAGGGGGGACATGATAACGACATACAAAATACTGAGGGGAATTGACAAGGTGGACAAAGACAGGATGTTCCAGAGTTTGGACACAGTAACAAGGGGACACAGTTGGAAGCTAAAGACACAGATGAATCACAGGGATGTTAGGAAGTATTTCTTCAGCCACAGAGTAGTCAGTAAGTGGAATAGTTTGGGAAGCGATGTAGTGGAGGCAGGATCCATACATAGCTTTAAGCAGAGGTATGATAAAGCTCACGGCTCGGGGAGAGTGACCTAGTAGCGATCAGTGAAGAGGCGGGGCCAGGAGCTCGGACTCGACCCCCGCAACCTCAACTAGGTGAGTACAACTAGGTGAGTACGCAAGACCAGTCACGGAGTATAGACTCTGAAAGGGTCCTAAGAAGCAAGATCACCACCCATCTAGAAACCCATCAGTTACACAACCCAGGGCAACATGGGTTTAGAACAGGTCGCTCCTGTCTGTCTCAACTACTGGATCACTACGACAAGGTCCTAAATGCACTAGAAGACAAAAAGAATGCAGATGTAATATATACAGACTTTGCAAAAGCCTTCGACAAGTGTGACCATGGCGTAATAGCGCACAAAATGCGCGCTAAAGGAATAACAGGAAAAGTTGGTCGATGGATCTATAATTTCCTCACTAACAGAACACAGAGAGTAGTCGTCAACAGAGTAAAGTCCGAGGCAGCTACGGTGAAAAGCTCTGTTCCACAAGGCACAGTACTAGCTCCCATCTTGTTCCTCATCCTCATATCCGACATAGACAAGGATGTCAGCCACAGCACCGTGTCTTCCTTTGCAGATGACACCCGAATCTGCATGACAGTGTCTTCCATTGCAGACACTGCAAGGCTCCAGGCGGACATCAACCAAATCTTTCAGTGGGCTGCAGAAAACAATATGAAGTTCAACGATGAGAAATTTCAATTACTCAGATATGGTAAACATGAGGAAATTAAATCTTCATCAGAGTACAAAACAAATTCTGGCCACAAAATAGAGCGAAACACCAACGTCAAAGACCTGGGAGTGATTATGTCGGAGGATCTCACCTTCAAGGACCATAACATTGTATCAATCGCATCTGCTAGAAAAATGACAGGATGGATAATGAGAACCTTCAAAACTAGGGAGGCCAAGCCCATGATGACACTCTTCAGGTCACTTGTTCTATCTAGGCTGGAATATTGCTGCACTCTAACAGCACCTTTCAAGGCAGGTGAAATTGCCGACCCAGAAAATGTACAGAGAACTTTCACGGCGCGCATAACGGAGATAAAACACCTCAATTACTGGGAGCGCTTGAGGTTTCTAAACCTGTATTCCCTGGAACGCAGGAGGGAGAGATACATGATTATATACACCTGGAAAATCCTAGAGGGACTAGTACCGAACTTGCACACGAAAATCACTCACTACGAAAGCAAAAGACTTGGCAGACGATGCACCATCCCCCCAATGAAAAGCAGGGGTGTCACTAGCACGTTAAGAGACCATACAATAAGTGTCAGGGGACCGAGACTGTTCAACTGCCTCCCAGCACACATAAGGGGGATTACCAACAGACCCCTGGCAGTCTTCAAGCTGGCACTGGTCAAGCACCTAAAGGCAGTTCCTGATCAGCCGGGCTGTGGCTCGTACGTTGGTTTGCGTGCAGCCAGCAGCAACAGCCTGGTTGATCAGGCGCTGATCCACCAGGAGGCCTGGTCACAGACCGGGCCGCGGGGGCGTTGACCCCCGAAACTCTCTCCAGGTAAACTCCAGGTAAACAGAGGCTGCAGACCTCGTTCAACGAGAAAGACCTATGATTTAATGTCAGTGGTGCAATTTGCACCCTTGACATGAGCATAGTGCCTAGCATTATGCTCATGGCCCTCTAGCCAACCTTTGCCAGAGGGGCCTTCAGGAATCTTAACAGTCACTCCGGGCCCATTATGCAATATATGTCAGGCCCATCTTGGAGTAAGCAGCACCAGCATGGAACCCACAAAGAAGGACGCATGTTAAAAAACTGGACAAAGTGCAGATACGTGCAACGAGGCTAGTTCTAGAGAACCTGAGATTACCCAAAAAAGTCACTTTGTCTGACTTTTTTGGGTAATCCTAGGTTCTCTACACATATGCCGCTATGTATGATAAGTTATGTAACTGTATTTAAGATAAGATTTCGTTCGGATTTTTAACCCCGGAGGGTTAGCCACCCAGGATAACCCAAGAAAGTCAGTGCGTCATCGAGGACTGTCTAACTTATTTCCATTGGGGTCCTTAATCTTGTCCCCCAGGATGCGACCCACACCAGTCGACTAACACCCAGGTACCTATTTGCTGCTAGGTGAACAGGACAACAGGTGTAAGGAAATGTGTCGAAATGTTTCCACCCGCCGGGAATCGAACCCGGGCCCTCCGTGTGTGAAGCGGGAGCTTTAGCCACCAGGCCACCGGGTCTGGGACTACACATGTGCCGCCACATTGGCAGACACCTACTTGCCATACTCCGTAGTGGAAGGGGGTGTAGCTGCCAGCCACAGGGAGACCCAGAAGATCCGCAAATATGAAGACCTTCACACTTGCTATAACTTCATCCCTATAGGGTCGGAGACCCTTGGAGCATGGGGCAAGTGTGCTCTAAAGTTCCTAATAGAGCTGGGTGAAAAGCTCATCATAGAAACCAAGGACCACAGGGCGACCAGCTTCCTCTTTCAGAGACTCAGTGTTGCGATCCAGAGAGGAAATGCCTGCAGCATTCTGGGAACGCGGCCCACCGCCGGGGAGCTGGACGAAGTATTCGAGATGTAGCTCTGAGTTACCTATGTTGTTTTACTTTCTATCGTATTTTTGTGAATGTTTTGTCAATGTATTTTGTCTTTAAATAAAATAAACTTAAATAGTATGAGCTACTCAGAGACTAATGGAATTTATTCTAACGACACTGGAGGAAAAAAGGACCATGAGAGACATGATAACATACATCATAATACTCAGGGGAAATCATGAGGTAGACAGGGGCAGGCCGTTTGAGCGGCGGGAAAGTTACTCGGGGTACAGCTGGAAGTTAAGCCACAGATGATCCAAAGGGTTATTAGGAAGTATTTCTTCAGTCTCATGGTGGTCGAGAACTATTTACTGATGTGTGTGTGTGTGTGCACATGTGGATTTACTCACCTAGTTGTATTTGCAGGGGTCGATTCATAGCTCCTGGATCCACCTCTCAACTGATTTCTGGCCCCTGGGACTATCAAATCTATTTTTAAAACTGTGTAGTGTCAGGCTCTACCAGCTCTTCATCCAGAGCGATCCACTCACTAATCCTGTCATTTGCATTCAAATAAACTAATGTTGAGTTTAGTGAGTCACCTGCAGGGCTGCTCAGTTCCCCAGTATCAGTAATGAGGTCAAGACACGCCTACACCAACAGATGACAGAACACCCGATGTCTAGCTACGCCTGCACATCTTTGGGGAAGTGATGTGGGGCGGGTGTGTGTGTCGTTAGTGGGTGGTGATTGAAAAAGTTTTATTGACTCAGGTGTAAGAAGACTCGCTCAGGGATGGACTCAGGATACTTTCGGCTTCTAGCTGAACGCGCTAGGAAGTTAGTGAGTTTAATATCTTTATTATGCACTCCATACCCATCCTGTGCTACAAAGGGATAAACGTTCGTGGTGTTATGGTTGTGTGTGGGGGGGGAGGGGTGTATGCTGACTGGTGTTACTGTGGCGTTGTATAATGGTGTGGGTGAATGAGGTGAGAGGGTCATCATTCCTGGCCTCTTAGGTCCTATCATACCTGTTCTCAAAACTATATCTGGAAAGCGTTTTTATCAATGTAGCTAACACCACTACCCTACTCTCCTAAGAACGAGTCTCTGGTAGGAGATCTATATCAAATGCTTTTCTGAAATCTAGGATTATGAAGTCTATTCATTGCTTTATTTATAAAACGGTTGCAGAATTCCAGTTGGTTTGTAAGACAGAATTTTCCCCATCCTTGAGGCCAAGCTGGGGTATTATAGTGAGGAAATCCCAACACTCCTTACTATCTTTTCAAATACGCTGGACTGTATGAATGCAAGAAATAATAATCTGTAGTTCAGTGCCTCCTTTATATATTCTTACTTGAATACAGGTGCTACTAGTTGAATATCTTCGTAAAACGCTCACACAGTGGTTCTGCTCCGTCTCAATATATGTAGCTGTTACTGCGTCCAACTCCTTCAATAGCTTAATCACCTATATTATGTGGATGTCTTATTATGGCCTATTGTTCCGTCCACGTTCCTCTTTTCTCTGCTGTTCCTTGATCCTCTCTGAATCTTCGCTTCATTCCTCTCAGAAATTTCTTAGTCACGGATGTATTAGCCATTACTTTTTCGGATTTAAACTCGAATGATCTATCAATATAACCCAAAGGTCTTTTTTTACAGCCTCAGTAAACTTCATACTTAGCGTCAGATTGCTGTAATAGCTGTAGCGGCGATGGCGTTTACGGTGACATCGGCAGTGATGGCGTTTACGGTGACAGCGGCAGTGATACCTGGATTACCTGGAGGTTATTCCGGGGATCAACGCCCCCGCGGCCCGGTCCATGACCAGGCCTCCCGATGGATCAGGGCCTGATCAACTAGGCTGTTACTGCTGGCCGCACGCAGTCCAACGTACGAGCCACAGCCCGGCTGATCCGGCACTGACTTTAGGTATCTGTCCAGCTCTCTCTTGAAGGCAGCCAGGGGTTTATTGGCAATTCCCCTAATGCTTGATGGGAGGCTGTTGAACAGTTTTGGGCCCCGAACACTTATGGTGTTTTTTCTTAGTGTACCAATGGTGCCCCTACTTTTTATTGGGGGCATTTTGCATCGCCTGCCCAGTCTTTTACTTTCGTAGGGAGTGATTTCTGTGTGCAGATTTGGGACCATTCCTTCCAAGATTTAGCAAGTGTAGATTATGATATATCTCTCCCTCCTGCGTTCCAACGAGTACAAGTCAAGTGCTTCCAAGCGTTCCCAGTAGTTAAGGTGCTTGACAGAACTTATACGTGCAGTAAAGGTTCTCTGTACACTCTCCAGATCTGCGATTTCACCTGCTTTGAATGGAGATGTTAATGTACAGCAGTATTCCAGTCTAGAGAGAACAAGTGATTTGAAAAGGATCATCATGGGCTTGGCATCTCTCGTTTTGAAAGTTCTCATTATCCATCCTATCATTTTCTTTGCACGTGCGATCGTGGCACTGTTGTGATCCTTGAAAGTGAGATCCTCAGACATTACTACTCCCAGGTCCCTTACATTATTTTTCCGCTCTATTGTATGGCCGGAGTCAGTAGTATACTCTGTTCTAGTTATTATCTCCTCCAGTTTTCCATAACGGAGTAGTTGGAATTTGTCCTCATTGAACATCATATTGTTTACCGTTGCCCACTGGAAAACTTTGTTTATATCTTCTTGGAGGTTAACCGCGTCCTCAGCAGATGACAGCCTCATGCAGATCCTAGTATCATCCGCAAAGGATGATACGGTGCTGTGGTGTATATCTCTGTTTATGTCTGATATGAGGATAAGGAATAAGATGGCGTTTGTGCTGGCATCGGCGGCAGCAAGGTGGTAGTTGTGTGGAGGAAAGGTGGCAGCACACTGCCTGCGTTTACCCTGATCAATAACTGCCGTAATTAAATAGCATTCAAAGCCTAATCAAGCGGTATTTTACTCGCACTCCATCTGATGTAGCTCAGTGGTTCTAAATGGCGTTTTGTTGTCAATGATAAGACATGTTACCTGGAGTATACCTGGAGAGTGTTCCGGGGGTCAACGCCCCCGCGGCCCGGTCCATAACCAGGCCTCGCGGTGGATCAGGGCCTGCTCACCCAGGCTGTTACTAACAGCCGCACGCAATCAAACATACGAACCAGAGCCCGGCTGGTGAGGTACTGACTTGAGGTGTCTATCCAGCGTGTTGCAAAATAAGTTTTTGCTAGAACACCGATTAGCTGTGTAGAGCTTTAAAAACTTTCCACAGAATGAAACGTTTTCCCATTACAGCTCGATTTGCAACTTACGCTTTCTGGAGCTCAGTAGTAAAGAGTTCAGCTCAAAGCAGAAAGGACCCGGGTTCGAAGGCAGGTTAAGGCGAGAAGTATGGGTAAATCTTACACTTGCTGCTCCTGTTCACCTAGTAGTTCCGGTCTCCATATTACACAGTGTACATAAATGATATGGAAAATATTCAAAGAAAGACGAAATTGATACCATGTGTCAGAAATCTTTCCCAAAAAGATAAGGCGAAAACAGTGAATTTGCACTTTCTAGTAACACATATAATTAGAGGGGATATAAATGAAGAGTGCAAAAGGAGACAAGAATAAATAAAATGTAAGTGAATATTAAAATGGTAAATAAATAAAGTGATGAAAGTAAGGCAGGATTCGTGGCAGTGGATTAAAACTGGGCCAATTTAGATTTAGAAAGATACTGGTAAGTAGTGGTTTGGTATACCGGCTTACAAGAGTTGTAAGCCGACAGAACAAGCTCCCAGAATGAGGAATAAAAAAATGAGAAATAAGACAGTCCCCGATGATGCACTGACTTAAAGATTACACTGGGTGGTTTACATATTATGAAACAATAATTACAAAGGCCACTAGCATGCCTAGGCATTTCGGGCAGACTAATAATTATTCTTACTCTATATTACAAATGATTAAATGGATTTACAATAATGAGGTAGTTCAAAACATTTAAGAATGTAACAATTTGTAAAATTAGTAATGAGAATGGTTTTGTCTTGGCATGATACACAGTTTCTATTAAAGCTCCTATATTGGAGTATCTCAGGCAAACTTAGGACTAGCTGCAGATTTATTACGCAATTGCTATATTTGGAATTTTATGTTTACAGTCATTTGGGTCAGTGTTGTTGTAAATGAGGTGTGTGTGTGTGTGTGTGTGTGTGTGTGTGTGTGTGTGTGTGTGTGTGTGTGTGTGTGTGTGTGTGTGTGTGTGTGTGTACTCACCTAGTTGTACTCACCTAGTTGAGGTTGCAGGGGTCGAGTCCAAGCTCCTGGCCCCGCCTCTTCACTGGTCGCTACTAGGTCACTCTCCCTGAACCATGAGCTTTATCGTACCTCTGCTTAAAGCTATGTATGGATCCTGCCTCCACTACATCGCTTCCCAAACTATTCCACTTCCTGACTACTCTGTGGCTGAAGAAATACTTCCTAACATCCCTTTGATTCATCTGTGTCTTCAGCTTCCAACTGTGTCCCCGTGTTGCTGTGTCCAGTCTCTGGAACATCCTGTCTTTGTCCACCTTGTCAATTCCTCTCAGTATTTTGTAAGTCGTTATCATGTCCCCCCTATCTCTCCTGTCCTCCAGTGTCGTCAGGTTGATTTCCCTTAACCTCTCCTCATAGGACATACCTTTTAACTCTGGGACCAGTCTTGTTGCAAACCTTTGCACTTTCTCTAGTTTCTTTACGTGCTTGGCTAGGTGTGGGTTCCAAACTGGTGCCGCATACTCCAATATGGGCCTAACGTACACGGTGTACAGGGTCCTGAATGATTCCTTATTAAGATGTCGGAATGCTGTTCTGAGGTTTGCTAGGCGCCCATATGCTGTAGCAGTTATTTGGTTGATGTGCGCTTCAGGAGATGTGCCTGGTGTTATACTCACCCCAAGATCTTTTTCCTTGAGTGAGGTTTGTAGTCTCTGGCCCCCTAGACTGTACTCCGTCTGCGGTCTTCTTTGCCCTTCCCCAATCTTCATGACTTTGCACTTGGTGGGATTGAACTCCAGGAGCCAATTGCTGGACCAGGTCTGCAGCCTGTCCAGATCCCTTTGGAGTTCTGCCTGGTCTTCGATCGAGTGAATTCTTCTCATCAACTTCACGTCATCTGCAAACAGGGACACCTCAGAGTCTATTCCTTCCGTCATGTCGTTCACAAATACCAGAAACAGCACTGGTCCTAGGACTGACCCCTGTGGGACCCCGCTGGTCACAGGTGCCCACTCTGACACCTCGCCACGTACCATGACTCGCTGCTGTCTTCCTGACAAGTATTCCCTGATCCATTGTAGTGCTTTCCCTGTTATCCCTGCTTGGTCCTCCAGTTTTTGCACCAATCTCTTGTGTGGAACTGTGCCAAACGCCTTCTTGCAGTCCAAGAAAATGCAATCCACCCACCCCTCTCTCTCTTGTCTTACTGCTGTCACCATGTCATAGAACTCCAGTAGGTTTGTGACACAGGATTTCCCGTCCCTGAAACCATGTTGGCTGCTGTTGATGAGATCGTTCCTTTCTAGGTGTTCCACCACTCTTCTCCTGATAATCTTCTCCATGATTTTGCATACTATACATGTCAGTGACACTGGTCTGTAGTTTAATGCTTCATGTCTGTCTCCTTTTTTAAAGATTGGGACTACATTTGCTGTCTTCCATGCCTCAGGCAATCTCCCTGTTTCGATAGATGTATTGAATATTGTTGTTAGGGGTACACATAGTGCCTCTGCTCCCTCTCTCAATACCCATGGGGAGATGTTATCTGGCCCCATTGCCTTTGAGGTATCTAGCTCACTCAGAAGCCTCTTCACTTCTTCCTCGGTTGTGTGCACTGTGTCCAGCACATGGTGGTGTGCCCCACCTCTCCGTCTTTCTGGAGCTCCTTCTGTCTCCTCTGTGAACACTTCTTTGAATCTCTTGTTGAGTTCCTCACATACTTCACGGTCATTTCTTGTTGTCTCTCCTCCTTCCTTCCTTAGCCTGATTACCTGGTCCTTGACTGTTGTTTTCCTCCTGATGTGGCTGTACAACAGTTTCGGGTCAGATTTGGCTTTCGCTGCTATGTCGTTTTCATATTGTCTTTGGGCCTCCCTTCTTATCTGTGCATATTCGTTTCTGGCTCTACGACTGCTCTCCTTATTCTCCTGGGTCCTTTGCCTTCTATATTTCTTCCATTCCCTAGCACACTTGGTTTTTGCCTCCCTGCACCTTTGGGTAAACCATGGGCTCATCCTGGCTTTTTCATTATTTCTGTTACCCTTGGGTACAAACCTCTCCTCAGCCTCCTTGCATTTTGTTGCTACATATTCCATCATCTCATTAACTGGCTTCCCTGCCAGTTCTCTGTCCCACTGAACCCCGTTCAGGAAGTTCCTCATTCCTGTGTAGTCCCCTTTCTTGTAGTTTGGCTTCATTCGTCCTGGCCTTCCTGCTTCTCCCTCCACTTGTAGCTCTACTGTGTATTCGAAGCTTAAAACCACATGGTCACTGGCCCCAAGGGGTCTTTCATATGTGATGTCCTCGATATCTGCACTACTCAAGGTGAATACTAAGTCCAGCCTTGCTGGTTCATCCTCTCCTGTGTGTGTGTGTGTGTGTGTGTGTGTGTGTGTGTGTGTGTGTGTGTGTGTGTGTGTGTGTGTGTGTGTGTGGTGTTTGTGTGGTGTGTGTGTGGTGTTTGTGTGGTGTGTGTGTGTGCGGTGTGTGTGTGTGGTGTGTGTGTGTGTGTGTGTGTGTGTGTGTGTGTGTGTATGTGTGTGTGGTGTGTGTGTGTGTGGTGTGTGTGTGTGGTGTGTGTGTGTGTGTGTGTGTGTGTGTGGTGTGTGTGTGTGTGTGTGGTGTGTGTGTGGTGTGTGTGTGGTGTGTGTGGTGTGTGTGTGTGTGGTGTGTGTGTGTGTGTGTGTGTGTGTGTGTGTGTGTGTGTGTGTGTGTGTGTGTGTGTGGTGTGTGTGGTGTGTGTGTGTGGTGTGTGTGTGGTGTGTGTGTGTGGTGTGTGTGTGTGGTGTGTGTGTGGTGTGTGTGTGGTGTGTGTGTGTGTGTGTGTGTGTGTATGTGTGTGTGTGTGTGTGTGTGGTGTGTGTGTGTGTGTGGTGTGTGTGTGGTGTGTGTGTGTGTGTGTGTGTGTGTGTGTGTGTGTGTGTGTGTGTGTGTGTGGTGTGTGTGGTGTGTGTGGTGTGTGTGTGGTGTGTCTGTGGTGTGTGTGGTGTGTGTGTGTGGTGTGTGTGTGTGGTGTGTGTGTGTGGTGTGTGTGTGTGGTGTGTGTGGTGTGTGTGTGGTGTGTGTGTGGTGTGTGTGGTGTGTGTGTGGTGTGTGTGTGGTGTGTGTGTGTGGTGTGTGTGTGTGTGTGTGTGGTGTGTGTGTGGTGTGTGTGTGTGTGTGTGTGTGTGTGTGTGTGTGTGTGTGTGTGTGTGTGTGTGGTGTGTGTGGTGTGTGTGGTGTGTGTGTGGTGTGTGTGTGGTGTGTGTGTGGTGTGTGTGTGGTGTGTGTGTGGTGTGTGTGTGTGGTGTGTGTGTGTGGTGTGTGTGTGGTGTGTGTGTGGTGTGTGTGTGGTGTGTGTGTGGTGTGTGTGTGGTGTGTGTGTGTGGTGTGTGTGTGTGTGTGTGTGGTGTGTGTGTGTGGTGTGTGTGGTGTGTGTGTGTGTGTGTGTGTGTGTGTGTGTGTGTGTGTGTGTGTGGTGTGTGTGGTGTGTGTGGTGTGTGTGTGGTGTGTCTGTGGTGTGTGTGGTGTGTGTGTGGTGTGTGTGTGTGGTGTGTGTGTGTGTGTGTGTGGTGTGTGTGTGGTGTGTGTGTGTGGTGTGTGTGTGGTGTGTGTGTGGTGTGTGTGTGTGGTGTGTGTGTGGTGTGTGTGTGTGGTGTGTGTGGTGTGTGTGTGTGGTGTGTGTGGTGTGTGTGTGTGGTGTGTGTGTGTGTGTGTGTGGTGTGTGTGTGGTGTGTGTGTGGTGTGTGTGGTGTGTGTGTGTGGTGTGTGTGTGGTGTGTGTGTGTGGTGTGTGTGTGGTGTGTGTGTGGTGTGTGTGTGGTGTGTGTGTGGTGTGGTGTGTGTGTGTGTGTGTGTGTGTGTGTGTGTGTGTGTGTGTGTGTGTGTGTGTGTGTGTGTGTGTGTGTGCGTACGTGCGTGCGTGCGTAGATGGTTTTCATGTAGTTAGTTGATGGTGTGGTGTGTTTGGGAGATAAATGGTTTTTGACGGTAGTTTTGAAAATAGTGGCTGAGTCTGCAGTTCTAATTTTCAGGTAGGGAGTTCCAGATTTTAGGCCCTTTTAATGTACATTGAACGTTTGTATAGATTTAGCCGGACACGGGGAATGTCAAAGATTTTTGTGTCTGGTACTGTGCCTATGGGTCCTGTCACGACTATCAAGAAAGCGTTTAAGTTCAGGGTAAATATTGGAATTTATGGTTGTGTATATGTAGGTTGCAGAGTAGTAAGTGTGGATGTTCTGAACAGTGAGTACGTTCGGGTCTTTGAAGAGTAGGGGGGGGGGGGGTTGACTGGGATTGAATTGCGTGATAATTCTTATTGCGGCTTTTTGTTGGGTTATTATAGGTTTTAGGTGGGTTGCTGTTGTTGATCCCCAAGCACAAATGGCACAAGTGAGGTAGGGATAGATGAGTGAAAAGTATAGTGTGAGTAGGGCTAATTGCGATACATAGTAACGTATCTCAGAGGATCCCAACCGTTTTGGATACTTTTTTTGTTATGTGCTGGATATAGGTGCTGAAATTCAGGTTGCTGTCAAGGTGTAGGCCCAGGAATTTGCCCTCATTATGTTTAGCAATAAGAGTGTTGTCAATCATAATGTACAGTTGCGCAACACCTGTTCTGTTACCAAACATAATATAGAAGGTTTTGTCACTATTAAGTGCAAGTTTATCCTGGGTGGCTTATCCTCCGGACTAATTATTATTACACTCAAAACTAAGCGCTAAACCCACAAATATCATACAGCGCTGGAAGGCCCTCCGGGTTAAAATTCAAACGAAATCTTATCTCTTATCTATCTTATTTAAGAGTGAGGAGATAAGGGCTCCAATAGAAATAAGCAGTCTTGTGGTCATGCCCTCTTTCTCTGTAATTGCCTATTTATTATTACAGAAGTTTTTCTCGTCTACTTCATTTAACATCATATATTTTTAAACTTTCTGTAGTTGCATATTATTATTATTTATGGAAATTATTATTATAATCATGGGGAAAGCGTTAAACCCGTAGGATTATACAGAGCGGGTGGGATGAGGGAGGGGATGGAAGGTATTGAGGCTCAATTCAGGGAACCACCCACAGGATGGGTATTGGGTGCATAATAAACATTAAACTTAAACTAAGATCCAATTCCCAAGATCAAGAGCCCTTCACCAGCGTCAAGGAACCTCCCTTGAGGGGTTATTTATGGAAAACACTAAACCTTCAAAAGGTTATTAAACTGTTTTACAGCTAGAGCTCGACGGCATAACTGAACAAGAAATTTGTATTGTCTGTTCTACATTTCGTTTTTCTAAGTTTAAAAATGTTTTCTCTTGTATGTTAATTCCAAGAATTTCCCAATCTGGTTTTCATTGTCTATAACAAAATGTAAATAAGGTTATTATGTCTGGGTGTATTATTATTATCATCATTACTACCAGTAATGGTGTGAATATTTTACAACACTTAGCTGTAGTTACAGGAGCCGAACAATGCTCATACTGTTACTTCTTCATTGTATTTGCATTTGAACTTTTTCCCCCCAGGATGCGACCCACGACAGACGACTAACAGGAGGTGTAAAGAATCAAATCCGGATCCTTTGAGTTGTCGATTATTGCTCTTGTTTCTTTATCTGCCAGGGGAAATCACCTGATGCGAGTTTGTCATGAGATACCTGTTCAGTGGCGGCAAGCTATCTCAAGCGACGGCAGCAGCAGCGACCACGAAATTGTCAGTGCTGAACATGGTGGTACGTACGAGTGGCGCTGACTTGTAACCACTGACCCACAGAGCCACCAGAAAATGCGTATGATTGTGAACTGAGTCATACAGTTTACAAAACACTAGAACAATATGATTATTCAGCGCGGTTAACATAAAAAAAAGTTATTACAATAATACGTCGCTGCTAAGATTACTAATGCTCAGCTGACTCAACGCTTTCCTACGATCAATACTAATTGCAACTATAGTCACTATTCCAAATCACAAAGCATTCCAGAGGAAAGGAAGCGGTGGCGGTTATGGTATCACAGTCGGTAAGGGAGGCAGCAGTAAATGTTCATACTATCTCCATCATTCGTACCAAGTCACAGGTGTTAAGCGACTGCAAATTTTGTCGAAAAAAGAAATCTCCCTGCTCTTCTCATTCCTGTTAGCGGCCTTGCCAAGGCCTATAAGTATCCTTTAAGTCGTAAATAAGTTTTACTCACCGCAGTATTCCTTCATTCTCAAGTTCTTAGTTTTTATTTATGCAAGTGTATGAAACATACTTTCAATAAAGGCTTTTCATATGGTCTGTTTGTTTAATTCATGAAGCTGACCTTGGTTCAATTTCGTTGAAGATAAGATAGTGCTCCCCAACACCCACTATTTGTAAGCTTGGTGTTCACTTTCTTCCCACTTCCTGACATCTCCAAAATGTGTTTCTGGATCCACCACTGCCGAAGGATACCTGGAGTTTACCTGGAGAGAGTTTCGGGGGTCAACGCCCCCGCGGCCCGGTCTGTGACCAGGCCTCCTGGTGGATCAGCGCCTGATCAACCAGGCTGTTGCTGCTGGCTGCACGCAAACCAACGTACGAGCCACAGCCCGGCTGATCAGGAACTGTCTTTAGGTGCTTGTCCAGTGCCAGCTTGAAGACTGCCAGGGGTCTGTTGGTAATCCCCCTTATGTGTGCTGGGAGGCAGTTGAACAGTCTCGGGCCCCTGACACTTATTGTATGGTCTCTTAACGTGCTAGTGACACCCCTGCTTTTCATTGGGGGGATGGTGCATCGTCTGCCAAGTCTTTTGCTTTCGTAGTGAGTGATTTTCGTGTGCAAGTTTGGTACTAGTCCCTCTAGGATTTTCCAGGTGTATATAATCATGTATCTCTCCCTCCTGCGTTCCAGGGAATACAGGTTTAGAAACCTCAAGCGCTCCCAGTAATTGAGGTGTTTTATCTCCGTTATGCGCGCCGTGAAAGTTCTCTGTACATTTTCTAGGTCGGCAATTTCACCTGCCTTGAAAGGTGCTGTTAGAGTGCAGCAATATTCCAGCCTAGATAGAACAAGTGACCTGAAGAGTGTCATCATGGGCTTGGCCTCCCTAGTTTTGAAGGTTCTCATTATCCATCCTGTCATTTTTCTAGCAGATGCGATTGATACAATGTTATGGTCCTTGAAGGTGAGATCCTCCGACATAATCACTCCTAGGTCTTTGACGTTGGTGTTTCGCTCTATTTTGTGGCCAGAATTTGTTTTGTACTCTGATGAAGATTTAATTTCCTCATGTTTACCATATCTGAGTAATTGAAATTTCTCATCGTTGAACTTCATATTGTTTTCTGCAGCCCACTGAAAGATTTGGTTGATGTCCGCCTGGAGCCTTGCAGTGTCTGCAATGGAAGACACTGTCATGCAGATTCGGGTGTCATCTGCAAAGGAAGACACGGTGCTGTGGCTGACATCCTTGTCTATGTCGGATATGAGGATGAGGAACAAGATGGGAGCTAGTACTGTGCCTTGTGGGACAGAGCTTTTCACCGTAGCTGCCTCGGACTTTACTCTGTTGACGACTACTCTCTGTGTTCTGTTAGTGAGGAAATTATAGATCCATCGACCGACTTTTCCTGTTATTCCTTTAGCGCGCATTTTGTGCGCTATTACGCCATGGTCACACTTGTCGAAGGCTTTTGCAAAGTCTGTATATATTACATCTGCATTCTTTTTGTCTTCTAGTGCATTTAGGACCTTGTCGTAGTGATCCAGTAGTTGAGACAGACAGGAGCGACCTGTTCTAAACCCATGTTGCCCTGGGTTGTGTAACTGATGGGTTTCTAGATGGGTGGTGATCTTGCTTCTTAGGACCCTTTCAAAGATTTTTATGATATGGGATGTTAGTGCTATTGGTCTGTAGTTCTTTGCTGTTGCTTTACTGCCCCCTTTGTGGAGTGGGGCTATGTCTGTTGTTTTTAGTAACTGAGGGACGACCCCCGTGTCCATGCTCCCTCTCCATAGGATGGAAAAGGCTCGTGATAGGGGCTTCTTGCAGTTCTTGATGAACACAGAGTTCCATGAGTCTGGCCCTGGGGCAGAGTGCATGGGCATGTCATTTATCGCCTGTTCGAAGTCATTTGGCGTCAGGATAACATCGGATAGGCTTGTGTTAGTCAAATTTTGTGGCTCTCTCATAAAAAATTCATTTTGGTCTTCGACTCTCAGTCTGGTTAGCGGCTTGCTAAAAACTGAGTCATATTGGGACTTGAGTAGCTCACTCATTTCCTTGCTGTCATCTGTGTAGGACCCATCTTGTTTAAGTAGGGGCCCAATACTGGACGTTGTTCTCGATTTTGATTTGGCATAGGAGAAGAAATACTTTGGGTTTCTTTCGATTTCATTTATGGCTTTTAGTTCTTCCCGCGATTCCTGACTCCTAAAGGATTCTTTTAGCTTAAGTTCGATGCTTGCTATTTCTCTGACCAGTGTCTCCCTGCGCATTTCAGATATATTGACCTCTTTTAGCCGCTCTGTTATTCTTTTCCGTCGCCTGTAAAGGGAGCGCCTGTCTCTTTCTATTTTACATCTACTCCTCCTTTTTCTTAGAGGAATAAGCCTTGTGCATACATCGAGTGCCACCGAGTTAATCTGTTCTAGGCATAAGTTTGGGTCTGTGTTGCTTAGTATATCTTCCCAGCTTATATCGGTTAGGACTTGGTTTACTTGGTCCCACTTTATGTTTTTGTTATTGAAGTTGAATTTGGTGAATGCTCCCTCATGACTAGTCTCATTTTGTCGGTCTGGGGCTCCATGCATACATGTCTGAACCTCAATTATGTTGTGATCTGAGTATATTGTTTTTGATATGGTGACATTTCTTATCAGATCATCATTGTTAGTGAAGATGAGGTCTAGTGTATTCTCCAGTCTTGTAGGCTCTATTATTTGCTGGTTTAAATTGAATTTTGTGCAGAGATTTAAAAGCTCGTGTGAGTGTGAGTTTTCATCAGAGCTGCCTCCTGGTGTTATTTCTGCAACAATATTATTTGCTATATTCCTCCATTTTAGGTGCCTTAAGTTGAAATCCCCCAGGAGCAAGATGTTGGGTGCAGGAGCTGGAAGATTTTCCAGACAGTGGTCAATTTTTAACAGCTGTTCCTGGAATTGCTGGGATGTTGCATCCGGAGGCTTGTAGACTACCACAATGACTAGGTTTTGGTTCTCGACCTTTACTGCTAAAACTTCCACTACGTCATTTGAGGCATTAAGCAGTTCTGTGCAAACAAGTGACTCTGCAATGTACAGGCCAACCCCCCCCTTTTGCCTGTTCACTCTGTCACATCTGTATAGGTTGTAACCTGGGATCCATACTTCGTTGTCCAAGTGATCCTTTATGTGGGTCTCAGTGAAAGCCGCGAACATTGCCTTTGCCTCTGCAAGCAGTCCACGGATGAAAGGTATTTTGTTGTTTGTAGCTGGCTTTAGACCCTGTATATTTGCAAAGAAGAATGTTATCGGACTGGTGGTATTGTTGGTACTGGGGGGGGATTTTTTTTCCGGCATTAGTATCTGTATCTGTTGGTTTGGAGTGGAGGCCATCGACTGTGGTTCCACTCCAGGAATGACTGGATTTGGTGTACGATTTCTGCCATTTCCTGCCAGTTTTTTTTCCTTCCTGGCACTAAAAAACCTCTCCCTCTTGAGTGGCTGTGGCTACCCAGGTTTTCCCCTGGCCTGGATGTTTTGTATCTTTTTGTCCCCTTTAGATGGTATGCCTGGCAATTTAAGTTATAGCACAGTCTTTCCTGTACTGAAGAGGTACACATTTCAGGGTGAAAAAGCTTACAGGAAGGGAGTTTGCATTTTCCTGTTTTCATATGGGCATGGCATTTTCTAGGGTGGTCATAGTTGCATGTCCCATCTGTTTTTCCAGATTTCCCATGCCAGCAGATACCAAGTGCATAGTATGTGCACAGTCTTGGTTTCCGCTTGCCTTGGGTTTCTGTGACTGTATTCCCTGTTGGTGCATGTTTCCCTGTCTTACTTCTATCCTCCCTAGCACCAACAATGGAGCTCCCACCAGTTGTTTTTGGTAATTTATCCTCACTATTGCTATTGGAGTCCTCTTGTTTGCTATTTCCTGCGGTATTTCTAGTTTGCAATATTGGTTTTATCTTATCTTTGACTACACTTGTTTCCCTACTATGGCTCCTGTCCCCTATGAGGTCATTTATATGTATTCCTTCCTGCGTATAATTCCCGACTCCCTGGACAATATCTCCAGCTTCACCATTTCTGTCTCCCAGGACAGTATCTCCAGCTTCACCATTTCTGTCTCCCAGGACAGCACCTCCAGCTTCACCATTACTGTCTCCCAGGACAGTATCTCCAGCTTCACCATTTCTGTCTCCCAGGACAGCACCTCCAGCTTCACCATTTCTGTCTCCCAGGACAGTATCTCCAGCTTCACCATTTCTGTCTCCCAGGACAGCACCTCCAGCTTCACCATTACTGTCTCCCAGGACAGCACCTCCAGCTTCACCATTACTGTCTCCCAGGACAGCACCTCCAGCTTCACCATTACTGTCTCCCAGGACAGCACCTCCAGCTTCACCATTACTGTCTCCCAGGACAGCACTATCAGCCCCACATTTACTGACTACCAGGACATCACCTCCAGCCTTACAGTTTATGACTACATGGCCAGTATCAAGGACAGTACCATTCAGCCCGGACTTTTTATGTTCCCATCTGTTGTAGAAAGCTTCCAGGTTTTCTATGAAAGCAGCTTTGATGTTGTCCTCTTTTAATACCCTTGTGATTTTAGTCCACAGTTTTTCCTCATTTGAGCATACCCAAAAACACTTCTCTGTTTTAATACTGCTTGTAGCTAGTTCTGGGATATCTGCACAAGGGGCGTGACACCAATTTCCACAAAAATGACAATTTATCCATGTGGAAGCCCGTTTGTTTGACTGACCACAGACTACACAGGGCTTCATAATGATTTGAATGGTTGATTTACTGCAATTCTACTAGCAACCTCTTGAAAATTCTATTAATAACCTTAAATGAAGCTCTAGCTATTTGTATTTCTGTTTCTAACTCTTTTTGTATATTGGACAGCTTACCGTCACGTTCCTGATTTTTAATGTTTGTGTTTATAGGGCGCCTACAACCCCATCCGTTTACAGTCTGCTTTATTGTCCAACGAAACTGTTTGAAACCAGTCCCGGGTTCGGACCAGTCAAGGGTTCGGACCAGGCAAGGGTTCGGGCCAGACGATCTGCTCTGATCAGTGGGTCACTTATTTTAAAACATACTGGTCGGTGATTTGAGCTAACACATGAAGGATCTACTGGAAATTATCTACCCGAGTAATATGTGATTTGACTGATACAAAAGTATAACTTGCGTGTTGAAGAGCCGGTGATATCTGGCAGCTCCTACAATGACGAACGGTCACCTCCTTGTTTATCAATCGCTGTATCTGGCTTTTCTCTTTTTTTTTTTTTTTTTTTTTTATTTTTTCCGTCTCCACCACAATAAATGCTATATTATCACTATAGTTGACTGGTGCAAATTTTGGAGGAAGGACGCTTTTTCTGTAGTAATAATTGCTTCTCGTTGTGTATATTTCGACTGCTGGTAACTACAGGTTATATGAAATTCACAGTAACGTCTCGTATTTCAAGAAAAAGAAACTAATGAAAGTCACTCCACTCCACTAAGTACCATTATAATACTGGTTAGTTGCTACTACAACACTGTATTCTGCTAATCACTGGTATCACTAGATTATATGCGAGTACACTAGCAGGCCAGGAAGATTATTAAAAAACAGCTGACCTGTGGTAAGTTCTGGCGACTTCTGGCACCTGCCTCTATAGGCTTATCACTTCATTTACAAATTCACCTGTTTTCAAATGACACTTTAGCCTTTATCATCAATATACTAGGGAGCCACTGTAGTATACACTATACACTATGTATACTCAATGTTATCAGGGAGACTTTCTTTCCTCTGACATGAAAAGTTCAATTATTATTTTTTTTCCACACGGGACAGGCCTATGATTCCCCTCTGGCAGTAAACTCTGCTAGTGCACACTAATTCTCCTTTTTTGACTCAGTATATAATGTTTTCCGCCCAAGATTTGTTCCAGGCGCTAGAGGGATGTATCGTATAGGATTGATGACACAAATTAAAGTTCTAGCACGTAAGAGCGACCGTGAAAACACGAAAAACCCGGAGCACAACGAGGCACGCTGTTAGCTAAATGGACACAAATGGACACAAATGGACACAAATGGATAATACATACATACATACATACATACATACATACATACATACATACATACATACATACATACATACATATATACATATATATATATATATATATATATATATATATATATATATATATATATATATATATATATATGTCGTGCCGAATAGGTAAAACTTGAGATTTGGGCTTAAATCGCAACGCTCTTCTTGCCGAATAAGGCAAGCAAAAATTTGTGTATGCAATACATTCGCAAAAACCATTCTGAACCTAAATTGCGCTTGTTATAAAACTGGTCAATTAGCAAGAGCTCATTTAAAATTAAGTCCTTCCTAAAATTTTCTCTTACACGTTTAAAGATTTTTTTCATTGATGTTAATGTAAAAATTAATAATTTTTACATTACATTACAACGAGCGCAATTTAATTTAGCTTAATCCAACTAACTATATTTTAGATAAGTTTATAATAATTTAATAATAAACAAACACAATTAAATATATTTTTTCCTGTTAGGTTCAAAATGATTTTTGCGAGATTATTGCATACACAAACTTTCGCTTGCCTTATTCGGCAAGATCGTCGCTAAGCCAAAATCGCGTTTTACCTATTCGACACGACACACACACACACACACACACACACACACACACACACACACACACACACACACACACACACACACACACACACACACACACACACATATATATATATATATATATATATATATAAATATATATATATATATATATATATATATATATATATATATATATATATAATATATATATATATATATATATATTTTTTTTTTTTTTTTTTTTTCAACAAGTCGGCCGTCTCCCACCGAGGCAGGGTGACCCAAAAAAGAAAGAAAATCCCCAAAAAGAAAATACTTTCATCATCATTCAACACTTTCACCACACTCGCACATTATCACTGTTTTTGCAGAGGTGCTCAGAATACAACAGTCTAGAAGCATACACATATAAAGATACACAACATATCCCTCCAAACTGCCAATATCCAAAACCCCTCCTTTAAAGTGCAGGCATTGTACTTCCCATTTCCAGGACTCAAGTCCGACTATATGAAAATAACCGGTTTCCCTGAATCCCTTCACTAAATATTACCCTGCTCACACTCCAACAGATCGTCAGGTCCCATATACCATTCGTCTCCATTCACTCCTATCTAACACGCTCACGCACGCTTGCTGGAAGTCCAAGCCCCTTACCCACAAAACCTCCTTTACCCCCTCTCTCCAACCCTTTCGAGGACGACCCCTACCCCGCCTTCCTTCCCCTATAGATTTATATGCTTTCCATGTCATTCTACTTTGATCCATTCTCTCTAAATGACCAAACCACCTCAACAACCCCTCTTCTGCCCTCTGACTAATACTTTTATTAACTCCACACCTTCTCCTAATTTCCACACTCCGAATTTTCTGCATAATATTTACACCACACATTGCCCTTAAACAGGACATCTCCACTGCCTCCAACCGTCTCCTCGCTGCTGCATTTACCACCCAAGCTTCACACCCATATAAGAGTGTTGGTACTACTATACTTTCATACATTCCCTTCTTTGCCTCCATAGATAACGTTTTTTGACTCCACATATACCTCAACGCACCACTCACCTTTTTTCCCTCATCAATTCTATGATTAACCTCATCCTTCATAAATCCATCCGCCGACACGTCAACTCCCAAGTATCTGAAAACATTCACTTCTTCCATACTCCTCCCCAATTTGATATCCAATTTTTCTTTATCTAAATCATTTGACACCCTCATCACCTTACTCTTTTCTATGTTCACTTTCAACTTTCTACCTTTACACACATTCCCAAACTCATCCACTAACCTTTGCAATTTTTCTTTAGAATCTCCCATAAGCACAGTATCATCAGCAAAAAGTAACTGTGTCAATTCCCATTTTGAATTTGATTCCCCATAATTTAATCCCACCCCTCTCCCAAACACCCTAGCATTTACTTCCTTAACAACCCCATCTATAAATATATTAAACAACCATGGTGACATTACACATCCCTGTCTAAGACCTACTTTTACCGGGAAATAGTCTCCCTCTCTTCTACACACCCTAACCTGAGCCTCACTATCTTCATAAAAACTCTTTACAGCATTTAATAACTTACCACCTATTCCATATACTTGCAACATCTGCCACATTGCTCCTCTATCCACTCTATCATATGCCTTTTCTAAATCCATAAATGCAATAAAAACTTCCCTACCTTTATCTAAATACTGTTCACATATATGCTTCAATGTAAACACTTGATTTACACATCCCCTACCCACTCTGAAACCTCCTTGCTCATCCGCAATCCTACATTCTGTCTTACCTCTAATTCTTTCAATTATAACCCTACCGTACACTTTTCCTGGTATACTCAGTAAGCTTATTCCTCTATAAATTTTACAGTCTCTTTTGTCCCCTTTCCCTTTATATAAAGGGACTATACATGCTCTCCGCCAATCCCTAGGTACCTTCCCCTCTTTCATACATTTATTAAACAAAAGTACCAACCACTCCAACACTATATCCCCCCCTGCTTTTAACATTTCTGTCATGATCCCATCAGTACCAGCTGCTTTACCCCCTTTCATTTTACGTAATGCCTCACGTACCTCCCCCACACTTACATTCTGCTCTTCTTCACTCCTAAAAGATGGTATACCTCCCTGACCAGTGCATGAAATTACTGCCTCTGTTTCTTCCTTAACATTTAAAAGTTCCTCAAAATATTCTCGCCATCTACCTAATACCTCCATCTCCCCATCTACTAACTCCCCTACTCTGTTTTTAACTGACAAATCCATATTTTCCCTTGGCTTTCTTAACTTGTTTAACTCACTCCAAAATTTTTTCTTATTTTCATTAAAATTTCTTGACAGTGCCTCTCCCACTCTATCATCTGCTCTCCTTTTGCACTCTCTCACCACTCTCTTTACCTTTCTTTTACTCTCCATATATTCTGCTCTTCTTATAACACTTCTGCTTTGTAAAAACCTCTCATAAGCTACCTTTTTCTCTTTTATCACACCCTTTACTTCATCATTCCACCAATCACTCCTCTTTCCTCCTGCACCCACCCTCCTATAACCACAAACTTCTGCCCCACATTCTAATACTGCATTTTTAAAACTATTCCAACCCTCTTCAACCCCCCCATTACTCATCTTTGCACTATCCCACTGGCCGATTCCCACCAAGGCAGGGTGGCCCGAAAAAGAAAAACTTTCACCATCATTCACTCCATCACTGTCTTGCCAGAAGGGTGCTTTACACTACAGTTTTTAAACTGCAACATTAACACCCCTCCTTCAGAGTGCAGGCACTGTACTTCCCATCTCCAGGACTCAAGTCCGGCCTGCCGGTTTCCCTGAACCCCTTCATAAATGTTACTTTGCTCACACTCCAACAGCATGTCAAGTATTAAAAACCATTTGTCTCCATTCACTCCTATCAAACACGCTCACGCATGCCTGCTGGAAGTCAAAGCCCCTCGCACACAAAACCTCCTTTACCCCCTCCCTCCAACCTTTCCTAGGCCAACCCTTACCCCGCCTTCCTTCTACTACAGACTGATACACTCTTGAAGTCACTCTGTTTCGCTCCATTCTCTCTACATGTCCGAACCACCTCAACAACCCTTCCTCAGCCCTCTGGACAACAGTTTTGGTGTATATATATATATATATATATATATATATATATATATATATATATATATATATATATATATATATATATATATATATATATATATAAGTATGTAAAGTTACGTTGGTGGGTCAAGTAACCCATCAGAATATTACTAATGGCCAAACTTACCTGAACAGGTGGCGCTTACTCTGCAACTCCGAAACCAATGTAAACTTTTCACGTAAAATGCCAAAATGTTCTGTGTCGAGTTAACGCACAAACGTTGGGAAAGATATATATTAGGGAGACTAGTCATGAAGAGACGAAAGAACGTGCGCACGTCTTCCCCTGCACACGACTAGTAGGTGACTGAGCCGCGCGTCTCTATATTCATGATTGTATCACATATCAGAATTCCATTACATCGTATTATTCACTTCTATTATGTTCATTGAAAAGCTAAATCCCTAGAGATCATATATCTCTAGTTGTTTCATTACCGCGCTGTCTTGATTAAATGCCTTGCATAAATATGGGTTCTTCCTTGTAAAAAACCTTTGTATCCAATGTGTCTTGTTTAAAAGAAATTATTAGTGGTAGACTAGTATCATTATTAAAATGTTAGGGTCTAGTCCCTGGACTCATCATGTGCATCTGTAATCTTTCGATTACCACTCAGAAGATAGATATGGGGTAACTACCAGCCACAGGATGGGTATGGGGTAACTACCAGCCACAGGATGGGTATGGGGTAACTACCAGCCACAGGATGGGTATGGGGTAACTACCAGCCACAGGATGGGTATGGGGTAACTACCAGCCACAGGATGGGTATGGGGTAACTACCAGCCACAGGATGGGTATGGGGTAACTACCAGTCCGTGGCAGCTACGGTGAAAAGCTCTGTTCCACAAGGCACAGTACTCGCTCCCATCTTGTTCCTCATCCTCATATCCGACATAGACAAGGATGTCAGCCACAGCACCGTGTCTTCCTTTGCAGATGACACCCGAATCTGCATGACAGTGTCTTCCATTGCAGACACTGCAAGGCTCCAGGCGGACATCAACCGAATCTTTCAGTGGGCTGCAGAAAACAATATGAAGTTCAACGATGAGAAATTTCAATTACTCAGATATGGTAAACACGAGGAAATTAAATCTTCATCAGAGTACAAAACAAATTCTGGCCACAAAATAGAGCGAAACACCAACGTCAAAGACCTGGGAGTGATCATGTCGGAGGATCTCACCTTCAAGGACCATAACATTGTATCAATCGCATCTGCTAGAAAAATGACAGGATGGATAATGAGAACCTTCAAAACTAGGGAGGCCAAGCCCATGATGACACTCTTCAGGTCACTTGTTCTATCTAGGCTGGAATATTGCTGCACACTAACAGCACCTTTCAAGGCAGGTGAAATTGCTGACCTAGAAAATGTACAGAGAACCTTCACAGCACGCATAACGGAGATAAAACACCTCAATTACTGGGAGCGCTTGAGGTTTCTGAACCTGTATTCCCTGGAACGCAGGCGGGAGAGATACATGATTATATACACCTGGAAAATCCTAGAGGGACTAGTACCGAACTTGCACACGAAAATCACTCACTACGAAAGCAAAAGACTTGGCAGACGATGCAACATCCCCCCAATGAAAAGCAGGGGTGTCACTAGCACGTTAAAGAGACCATACAATAAGTGTCAGGGGCCCGAGACTGTTCAACTGCCTCCCAGCATACATAAGGGGGATTACCAACAGACCCCTGGCAGTCTTCAAGCTGGCACTGGACAAGCACCTAAAGTCGGTTCTTGACCAGCCGGGCTGTGGCTCGTACGGTGGTTTGCGTGCAGCCAGCAGCAACAGCCTGGTTGATCAGGCTCTGATCCACCAGGAGGCCTGGTCACAGACCGGGCCGCGGGGGCGTTGACCCCCGGAACTCTCTCCAGGTAAACTCCAGGTGTGGGTATGGGGTGATAACTATCCACGGTATGGGTATGGGGTGTCTACCGCCCCAGAATGGGCATGGGGTGACTACTACTCACAGCATGGGTATAGGGTGACTACCTCTCTTAAGAGGGGTATGAGGTGACTACCGCCCAAAGGACATGTATGGGGCTACTACTGCCATTATTATTATTAGAATTATAATCATGGGGAGCGCTAAACCCATAGGATTATAGAGCACCTGGGGGGGGGTGTTGGAAGGCATTCAAGCTCAATTCAGGGAACTGGAGCACAGATCCAATTCCCTAGATCAAGAGCCCCTCACCAGCTTCAAGGAACCTCCCTTGAGAAGGTACTACTGCCCACAGAATAGATTCACTTATAAATTAGATTCACTTATAATTAATAATCTACTGTACAACTATGATATAATTCTTAGTTAAGTAGTCAGTAAGCCAATAATGTTAAGTTGGCCCATAATGCCTAGGCATAATAGAGGCTCTCTTTGCATTGCAACCCATTATTGTAAATACATAATCTCAATGTACTATTTGCAAAGACTTAAATAAATAAAAATAGGGTATGGGGTGACTACCGCTCACCGCATGGGTATGGGGTGACTACCGCTCACAGAATAGCCATTGCATGAATAAAAAAGACCATCAAAGCGAAATAATTTTTGTAGACTCGCATTCACGTTTTTTAATGAGACTATTTACATCACAAGAAATGCTGTAATCCCTATCATAGAATATTACTCGCTAATATAAATAATGCTCATCACAAATATAATTGCTGGAGGTATATATCTATACAGTGGACCCCCGGTTAACGATATTTTTTAACTCCAGAAGTATGTTCAGGTGCCAGTACTGACCGAATTTGTTCCCATAAGAAATATTGTGAAGTAGATTAGTCCATTTCAGACCCCCAAACATACACATACAAACGCACTTACATAAATACACTTACATAATTGGTCACATTCGGAGGTAATCGTTATGCGGGGGTCCACTGTATATGCAAAGTTTACTTTAATTCCTCTCTTATTATATTTATGGGAATTATAATCATGGGAGAGCGCTAAACTCGCAGGATTATACAGCGCATGTGGGGGGGTGGAAGGTATTCAAGCTCAATTCAAGGAACTGGAGCACAAATCCAATTCCCTAGATCAAGAGCCCCTCACCAGCATCAAGGAACCTCCCTTGAGGGGATATGTATGGGAAGCACTACTCGTAGGGATAATACAGCATCTGGTAGATAGTCAAGTTTCATCCAAGGATGAGGGTAAATCCAGTTCCATTGATCAAAAGCCTCTCATCAGCATCAAGGAACCTTCCTTCCTTGAAGGGCAAAGGGTATACTGTAATAACATACAGGAGGGCCCCACTTATACAGCAGGTTATAATTATAATATAATCATGGGGGAGCACTAAACATACAGAAGGTTAGGTTCCAGGTAACTGCTGTAAATTAAGTGTTAGACCCACAAGGGTCATACAGCACTGAATGGTAGGATGTGCTAAAGATGTAATATGCTAGATCAGAGACCAGCGAGGGTGAAGAGTATGCCAGAGGTACAGTCAGTACGTGGTGAGGGGCGCTAAAGGGAAAGTATAATCAAAGTCAATGTAATAAAGCTGTCACTGACGAAGTCAAAGAGGGAGTGTGTGTCAAGGTGGGCCTGTCAGTGAGGTCAGATAAAGTATGGGCGTTAGAGCGATGATGACGCTGGAGGTAAGCAATGAATATAATCCTATAGAACTGGAGAGTAACTTCAAATTCTTTCATGTTTTATGGCATCTGTTGTTGTGGGAGAGTCTGCACAATATAGACGTGTTGTTACTTCAGACTTTTGATTCTCCTTCCCTCACAACACTAAGAAATTAATAGAAAAATTCCCTAAAAAACATTAAATATTATTATTATTATAATCAAAGAGAAGCGATTAAACATTATATTCACAAGACAGCACCATACCCATATCGGTCATTCAGCCCTCTTAGCTCATTTTTTGTATGAAAAATACTAGTGAAAAAAATTAGGAGGAATTCCTGAGCACTTTCATATGCTTTTACACACACCTTCAGAGGAATAGTATTATTATCATTAATTATAAAATCAAGCACTAAACCTGTAAGGGTCCTTCAGAGGAATATTTTTTTTTAGTCGAGGAAAAGGCGTTAAACCCACCAAAGTGTGATCTGATAGCACTTGGGAAATGAAAGACGTTCAGGTTTGATTCAAGGGAAGGATAATTCCAATTATTTGGATCAAGAATAGGAAAAAAGGTAAAGGGATGCAAATATTTTTATATTTCCTTGCAAGTACAATGTTTTTTTATTTTTTCTATTTAGTGTTAGCTCTGAGTAACTATGTCCACAAAAATTCAGTAAATGGTTAGTCCAGTGTTTTCAATTTTAGTCTTTGCTGACATTAATTTTGTTCACGAATACTTCAGAGGCCACACTCAGGGTAGTGGATATTCCTTGGTTGCCTTCTTCAGCTACGTATATATGTTAAATTAATTTTTTCCCTCAAATGGTGTTCTATACTCAGTGTTCTCTCCCCAGTTCCACTTAAAATTACTTTTACATTCATTGGGGAAGAACTAAACCAGCAGGAGTCATACAGTGCCCAGGAAAGAATGCATGGAGCAAAACAGGATTACTTGGAGGGTGTGTAAATCTGTAGCGGAAGGAAGGCAGGGTAGGGGTCACCCGAGGAAAAGTAGGAGGGAGGGGGCAAAAGTTGTTTTGTTTGCAAAAGGGGCTTGGATATCCAGCAGGCATGCATGCATGTGTCAAATAGGAGTAGAGTTAAATGGTTTTTGGAACTTGACAATCTGTTGGAGTGTGAGCAAGGTAACATTTTGTGACAGGGTTCAGGGAAATCGGTTAGCCAGACTTGAGTCCTGGAGTACAGTGCCTGCATTCTGAAGGAGGGGTGAGGATATTTGCAATTTGGAGGGGCATCTAAACTGTTGTGTCTGTGTGCTTCTGGCAAGACAGTGATGGAGAGAATGATGGTAAAAGTGTTTCTCTTTCAGGTCACCCTAGCTTATTAGGAGATGGCTAATTAAAAAAAAATTATTATTTCCAATTTAAGCCCTAAACCCATATGGAACATTCAGCACTGTGGGGAAGGGATGTGTGAAAGTAGAATGCACAAAGGTTATGAGTGAGGAAATAGGTGTGCAAGAGGTAGGGGGGTTAAAACACAAGAAAAATTTAAATCAAAGTGAGTGCAATAGGTTAGTTTCCATTAAAAAGCCAAAAAAGAGTGCATCAGGGTGGGACTTTCAGTGAGTCAATCTAAAGAAAGGACAGGTTCAATTCCTTGGATCAAGAGCCCCTCACTGGCATCAAGGCACCTAGAAGGGGTCCCAGCATCATAACTATCTTTGCTGGAGGGTTCAGTTCCACTAACCATTTATTTGACAATTTATGAAATCTGTCCAGGTCTTCCAGCAGCTTCTTTCTATCCTAGTTTGTAATTTTATGTATTATTATTAGTTTTGGCATTACCCACAAAGAAAAAATTGAAGGAGTTTTTTTGTTGTTCAGTCATTAATAAATACTAAAACCAATATAGTATTCATTACTGAATACTATATTGGTTTAATCCCACAATATAGTATTCATTACTGAATACTATGTTGGTTTAATCCTACAAGTGCTTTATGATCCACAAGGGTCATAAAGCACTTATGGGAATAAACTACTATAGTTTCCGTTTCCCATCCTGATACTTCACCCTTTATAGTAACTCTACTTGCTACTGTTCAAGTAGCAGCCCATCCTCTTAACTTTCAATATTTCACTGTTGCTCAGACAGTCAAACAGATAACTGTTCACAAGCCTTAAACAGTGATTACATGTCTGAATACTTTCTATTGTACTCAGCAAGCTCCCATTTTCTGCTAACACTTCAAAATATTTTTTACTGTACTGCCTACATATGGTATATTTCATTTACTGGTGTTGCAGTATGATATAATTAGTTAATTTTTAGTGACAGATGTCAATCTAATCTAGCCAAGCCTAACCTTAATAAAATAAATTAAGAAATTTGCCAAAGAGGAAGATATGGGAAAAATATGTGATGAAATTCTATATAAATCTGTCCTCAGCAGTGACCTACTGTTAATATATAGCTGGAATTCCAACATTTTAACAGTGTTTTAAGATGATAAATTGCAAGTACTCCCATATTTGTGCTAATACCCATCTTACCATTACTTGAATCTCCAATTTACTAAGCAGCCTTCTATATAGAATGGTATCCAAAGCTTTCTAATGTGTCAGCAAAAGAGTATAGTGTTGAGACCATAAACCAATGAAGAGAAGGAACACTTGGCAAGAAGTTCGTAAGTCAAACAAAATTAACACCAAAGTCAATATGCAGATTTTTTTTAAGCAAATTGTTATTTACAACAATCAAGTTACAATTTAATGTACAACAGGATGTAGGTTACACATTGTACACTGAAGATATCCAAAGAGAAATCAAATTAATGAACAATGGTGAAATTTTCTGCAAAGCTCATGAAAATCATAGTTGGCTTGGTGCTTATTCAATATAATGCTTCACATGAATAGGTCACTAGACACACACACTAGTGATTCTTTCAGATTTTATCAATGGAAATGATAATTACCATGGTGGGTATCATTATGTTCATTTTTTAAATATGAAAATACAGGGCTAAGACCATAACCCATAAATAAGCAAAAGGAAAAGAATTCCCAAGAAAGTCAAACTGTAGAATGGTGTGTTTGCTGAGACAAAGAAGTTGGCAGTATTGAAACTTCCAAAGCCTTTTGTAATTTGGATTTTTTTTTTTTTGTGGTTATCTTGTGATGATTTAAATATTTGTAAAGGTATGGTATATGGTGCTATGTCACAACTAAGTTTCCAAATGGTCCATGAAGATTCAGTATGCATTATATAACTTAAAGTAGAACACCAATTTGCACATTACAAAGGCTGACAAATCTAAAAATAGATCATTTCAAAAATCTTCTTTTATGCATTGACAGATATATTTTTTGTGAATTAACATGGTATACAATTTTTAATTTTGCACCAAAATTAATTTAGAAATCTTACTTAACCTTGCAACTTTGCTAAAATTAATGCAAGGTAATTTAGCTGATCCTACTCCAATCTATTTTAGGCCAGTCTAAATTTATTTAAGTGTTATTTGACATCACTGAAATGTATTAATTTAATCATGTTCAGAATAACATTTTTGCTGACCTTTTGCAACAATGAATTTACATTTGCTTGTTTGGCAAAACATTTGTTGCTTTATAAGCTAACATCAAAGCTTTGCCTAAAAAAGCACATATATATACTTTACATAAAACACGCATACATACAAAAATCTATCTGAATCACAGCTGCTAGTTTGATCGTTAGTGGTCATTCCATATTTAATATAACGTACCGTATATAAATAGTTTACGGGAAGTAAAAACTTATTCTTGATACCCTGAGATTATAAATACAAAATATCAGAACAGAAATTATCAATAGGCCACCAAATAGCTCTGCTATTTAAAGTTTAAAACAAATAAATACAGCACTGCACAGAACATTAAAATATAAAGTGCTTAACAAATATTATTACTGTATATGGTTCCACTTTTTAAAATGTCTAAGTATCCAAACATTGGGTTCCATGTTTGTTTAATATTGTAGGCACATTTATATCGTATCACATTATTCATAAACACAGCCACACTAAGAACTGCAATACACTGTATATACGATATGCTAAGAGTTTGGAAGTGGCTACAAAGGTGAAGCTTTAACACTTTACTTGGTGTGGTTGACCGAAATAAAACTACCAAGAAATTTTCATTATCATGTAATAAGTTTGCTCACCGGTAATGACTTATCTGAATACCACAACTTGAGATCAAACTTCTGGTACCAAACTCAAGGAATGAGAGAATGTACAGGTATGTTCAAACGGAATTATGCCTTATGGCACTTTTAAAATAACACTCCTTACTTCAGATGTGAATTAGGGACTCTTTTTTTTTTTAATTTCTTTAAATAAAAATTCAATATACAACCGAATAATTTTTACAAATATACAACGATGGCTCCATCTATTCCTTAATTTTTTGTATAACTTAAATTCGTACAATATTTAGATTTACATTCTCTGGTATTAATAACACTTTTCATGAATTTGTGATTCGGAACATGGCATAAGAATACTGAAAAATAACGTTTTTAAGTAGTGCTAGTTAAGTGAAGGTGTGAAGTTGGACCACTGTATATCAAGGTTTGGCCATTTAGTTGCAAGGCAGGTTAGGAACTCGGAATTACTCGCAGCAAAGCCAACGTGGCTCTCTTGTAAAGTCACACAGCCCTCTGCATATTGAATCTGAAAATATAGAGCATATTATTAGTGCAGGTTTTTAACTCCTAATTTTTTCAACATGTCAGCCATCTCTCACCAAGGCAGGGTGACCCAACAAAGAAAGAAATGCTTTCACCATCATTCAACACTTTCACCATCATAGACAGTAATTATGTGTGAATGATGGTGAAAGTGTTTCTTCCTTTTTTGGGTCACCCTGCCCTCGTGGGAGACGGTCGATCTGTTAAATTTTTTTTAGGAAAATTGGAAGTGAGATTGGAGGGAGGGAGTAAGGAAGAAGAGAATGTGTTCATATATTTAGGAGCAGTTGTGTTGGCAGATGGGTACATGCAGGATGAAGTAAGCCATAGAATCAATGAAGGACAAAAGGTGGGTGGTGCACTGAGGTATCTATAGAGACAAAGAATGTTATCTATGAAGGCAAAGAAGGAAATGTATGGAAGTATAGTGGTACAAACACTCTTATATGGGTTGTGAATATTGCAGTGAAGCTGGGGGTAATGGAGATGTCGTGTCTAAGGGCAATTTCTGGTGTAAATATTATGCAGTGAATTTGTAGTGTGGAAATTAGGAGGAGGTATGGAGTTATTAACCCTTTCACTGTCAAGACCCCTGCTCACAAACTTGCTCTCTGTGTCGAAAAATTAAAAAAAAAAAATTATTTTTTCTTATGATATGATAGAGAATCTTTTCCCGATGGTAATGACACCAAAAGTACAAAATTTGATGGAAAACTTACGGAATTATGCTCTTGCAAAGTTAGTGGTCTCAGCGATATTTACGCATTGGTGATTTTGCCCATTTGAGCCCTATTTTCGGCCAATTCCATTGCTCCAGTCAACCAAACTCATAGCTATTTTGTTAGAACTCCATTTGTTCTATCCACTCAGTACAAGAAACTGCTCATTTACTGATTTTAACTATCCAATAAAGTGATCAGAAATTGGTAATTTGGCCAATTTCACACACAATTCAATTGTAATTGGAGTAAAATTACTGTGTACTATAAATAAACAAGATGTACAACTTAAACAAACTATGTTCAATTTCTTTAGTATTATGTAGTGTGTAAGCCATTAAATTAAGTCTGGCCATAATGCCTAGACATGAGTGACTCTTTTTGCACTGCAACTCACTTTTGTAATTTCATAATCTCAATGTAATCTTGCAAGGAAATAAAAATTGATTGATTGAAGTAAGACCAATTTCAAACTAAGGGCCAGAATAAACAATGCAGACATTCCTAGCACTAAAATAACATTTTCTCTGTTCATTAGTCACATCTCCAGGCCCCTCCTATAATACACTTGCTTTCCATTTTGAATTTTTATTCACAAAAAAATAGAAGATTTACTGTTATTGAAATTATTGCAGTATTGTAAAAAAGGTATAAATAATATCAGCACATTTGTGAAAGAATATCAAACTCACCCTGCCTCAGTGGGAGATGGCCAGTGTATTAAAAAAAATTACTTTATTCATATGTTCATCTACTAGAAGGACATCTTTACCCTCAAGCTTGCATATGAACAATAGGCTCTTTATCAGGAATGCTACAAAAACATTGGTTAGTCTTGGAAATTACTGTACACCCCAAAGAGCCACAGGAAATGTAAGTGTTAAAGCAGGGAATGAGGTGAGCAATGACAATGGAAGCAAACACCATACTGGGGTTAAAAAACAGATACCGCATGACAGGGCTTAACCAGACAAATCAAAATGAATCAAGAGCCAGACTTCACCCAACCCTCCTCTCTCCCCACAAATTAAATCCTGATGTTAAAGCTAGAACAGTGTAATACTTGATATTTTTTATTTTTCAACAAGTCGGCCGTCTCCCACTTAGGCAGGGTGACTCAAAAAGAAAGAAAATCCCCAAAATGAAAATACTTTCATCATCATTCAACATTTTCACCTCACTCATACATAATCACTGTTTTTGCAGAGGTGCCCAGATACAACAGTTTAGAAGCATAAATAAAGATACGATATAAAAAGTGACCTGAAATAATAAGTATAAAATATCAGGGCCCCAATTATATATACACCGTCCTATTACACATCCCACCAAACTGCCAGTATCCCAAACCCCTCCTTTAAAGTGCAGGCATTGTACTTCCCATTTCCAGAACTCAAGTCCGGCTATATAAAAATAACTGGTTTCCCTGAATCCCTTCACTAAATATTACCCTGCTCACACTTCAACAGCTCGTCAGGTCCCAAAAACCATTCATCTCCATTCACTCTTATCTAACATGCTCATGCACGCTTGCTGGAAGTCCAAGGCCCTCGCCCACAAAACCTCCTTTACCCCTCCCTCCAACCTTTTCAAGGACAACCCCTACCCCACCTTTCTTCCCCTACAGATTTATACACTCTCCATGTTATTCTACTTTGATCCATTCTCTAAATAACCAAACCACCTCAACAACCCCTCTTCAGCCCTCTGACTAGGAGGTGTGGAGTTAATAAAAGTATTAGTCAGAGGGCTGAAGAGGGGTTGTTGAGGTGGTTTGGTTATTTAGAGAATGGATCAAAGTAGAATAACACTTCGAATTCTCTACATAATATTTACACCACACACTGCCCTTTGACAGGACATTTCCACTGCCTCCAACCACCTCCTCGCTGCAGCATTTAAAACCCAAGCTTCACACCCATATAAGAGTGTTGGTACCACTATACTTTCATACATTCCCTTCTGTGCCTCCATTGATAATGTTTTTTGTCTCACCACGACTCACCTTATTTCCCTCATCAATTCTATGGCTAACCTCATCCTTCATAAACCCATCTGCTGACACATCAACTCCCAAATATTTGAAAACATTCACTTCTTCCATACTCCTCTCTAATGTGATATCCAATTTTTCTTTATCTAAATCATTTGATACCCTCATCACCTTACTCTTATCTATGTTCACTTTCAACTTTCTACCTTTACACACCCTCCCAAACTCGTCCACTAACCTCTGCAACTTTTTTTTAGAATCACCCATAAGCCTAGTAGCATCAGCAAAAAGTAACACTGTCAACTCCCATTTTGTATTTGATATCTCATAATTTAATTGATATTATTATTATATCTCATAATTTAATTGATATTATTATTATTATTATTATTATTATTAACACATTGGCCACTTCCCACAAAGGCAAGGTGGCCCGAAAAAGAAAACACTTCATCATCATTCACTCCATCACTGTTTTGCCGAGGCGTGCTTACACTACAGTTATAAAACTGCAACATTAACACTCCTCCTTCAGAGTGCGGACACTGCACTTCCCATCTCCAGGACTCAAGTCTTGCCTGCTGGTTTCCCTGAATCCCTTCATAAATGTTACCCTACTCACACTCCAACAGCACATCAAGTCCTAAACACCACCTGTCTCCATTCACTCCTATCACTCATGCTTGCTGGAAGTCCAAGCCCCTCACACACAAAACCTCCTTTACCCCCTCCCTCCAAACTTTTCCTAGTCTGACCCCTACCCCACCTTCCCTCCACTACAGATACATATCAATAATATATAAAAAAAATAAGGGTGCATCAAAAAGAGCCAACAAAATACTGTATTGAGGAAATGTAGGGCAGTGTAATTTTGAAGAGGAGCAAATTTTGAAGTGTTTTTGGAAATCCAAAATTTTATTTCAACATATCACCCATCTCCCACCGAGGCAGGGTGACCCAAAAAAGAAAAACACTTTCACCCTCCAAAAAATATCAAAACTAATAAACAATGAGTAACTATTATGTACTTAGGAAGGCTTACTGTAGGCAACACTAACTTGAGTTGGTGAATATAATTTACCAATACTTTGCAGTCCACTTCCAATTTTTTTTTTTTTTTTTTTTTTTTTTTTTTTTTTTGATTTTAGCTCTGTCACCTACTTTTAACAAAAACTAACCAAAATGCTGACAATACTCGAAAAGCAGTAAATGTACTTCCATGCACATGTCATTCCAAGGGTTTCTTTATCTTTCACCTTCTAATATCTTTAACATTTTACATGAATGAGCATTTAGTATATTTAGTCTTACCTTATTCAAAGGACATGAAGATTCTAGTCCATTATAGTGATAGATAACAAAGGTGTCTGGTGGGGCATATGATTGATCTGGAGTGAAAAACGTTTCAACGAATTTGTGGTAGAGAATTACTCCCATGTTGTCTGGATCTAGCTCCAGCATCATGAACTGGATGCTATGGGCAAAAAGAAAATACACGTATTTAAAACATGAGATACACACAATTATAAAAAGCATTATAATTTTTTATTATTTATACTTCTACTTGTTGAAACTTTGTTCACTGCCACTTAATACACAACTGTTCTTATTTCAACAGTTTAATTCTATATACTATAGTATACAGCCTCTCCTCACTTAGCAACATACTCGTTTACCGACGACTCGGACTTACGACAGGCTCTCTGACCAGTATGCATACCTAAGTAATATATATTAAGAGCTGATTTCCTCTATTCTATTAATTACAATATACATTTACAGTACACTACTGTATAAACATTTAAAAATATACTAAGTGTTATAAATGGTGCAAAGGTGACATTAAAACAATATCAAAGATGGTTGACACAAACCCACTATTATTATAGCATATTCCTTTCTTAGCGATGAATTCATTTACTGACATAGTCTTAGGAACGGAACTCTGTTGTTAAGTGAGGAGAGGCTGTATATAGTAAATATCAACACAAACACAATTAAATTTGATATCACTATGAACTTTGTGTTGCTGCACACCATACACACATTCATTTAACCCTTAAACTGCCAAAGACGTAAATTTATGCCAATTGTGAGATTGCAAATGACATACAATTACAGTGGAACCTCGGTACTGGAACAGCTCTGTACTCGAACAATTCAGTATTTGAACTCTTTGGTTGGTAAACAAATCGCTTGGTAGTCAACTGTTTGGTCAGCACTCGACCAAGCAAACACAACCTGCCAGAACTTTGCTGTAAACTATTTCATATTTCTTCACATTTTTTAGTGTTTTTTATATTATTTGTATAAAGAAGTCACCATGGGGCCTAAGAGGATTAGTGATAACAGCCAACCAAAAAGAAAATTGGTTGGGAAAAATTAGTTCTGTACTTTGAACAGATCAGCACTCGAACAGCCTTCTGGAACCAATTAAGTTCGAGTGCCGAGGTCCACTGTACACTTAAATTGTAGCACCTCCAAAATGGTTTCAATTGGCCTGGTTAGGACTACATAAGTAAAAACAAATCTGTGCCATATGTGTTTTTTTTTTATTAACACATCAGTCATTTCCTACCAAGGCAGGGTGACCCAAAAAAGAAGAAACACTTCCATCATCATTCAGTCCATCACTGTTTTGCTAGAGGCACAACTAAACTACAGTTAAAAAACAGCAACATCAACACTCCTTCTTCAGAGCACAGGCACTGTACTTTCCATCTCCACGACTCAAGTCCGGCTTGCCAGTTTCCCTGAATCCCTTCATGTTACTTTGCTCACACTCCAACAGCATGTCAAGTCATAAAAATACTATTGGTCTTCACTCACTCCTACCTAACATGCTCACATTTGCTTGCTGGAAGTCCAAGCCCCTCACACACAAAACCTCTTTTTTCCTCCAACCTTTCCTAGGCCATCCCCTATTCGACCTTCCTTCCACTACAGATTTATACCCTCTCCAAGTCATTCCATTTTGTTCCATCCTCTCTAAATGTTCAAACCACCTCAACAGCCCTTCTTCAGCTCTCTGGATAATACTTTAGTAACCCCACACCTCCTAATTTCCAAACTATGCCATACGTATGTACAGTATAAAAAAAAATGTGTTTTGTTCATGGCATTGTGGGAGACAATAAATGTCATTTACATCTGTTTTCATGTGTTTAGTGTTTACATTTGTTTAGTGTGACTGAAGAATAAATATAAGTCACATGATTTTTTTTTAACACATCGGCTGTTTCCCACTGAGGCACAGTTACCCAAAAAGAAAGAAAAAAACTTTTCATCATTCAACACTTTCACCATCACTCATACATAATCACTGTCTTTGCAAAGGCATTCAGATATGACAGTTTAGATGTCCCTCCAAACTGTCAATATCCCAAACATATGAAAATATAGTTATAAAAAGTATGATTCATAAAAAAAATTGGAAAAAATCATAAAAAACTAATGCAGTAACTTCCTCCACGTAGCAAGCAATCATCCTGGCATAAAACAAGTTCAAATGTCACCTTCAAATCTCCATTCTTGTCTTATTACACTTTTAAAATCAGGGAGAATTGTTTATTAAGATAATTTTCTTTTCAAAATAACCAGCAATGGGGAGCACATTAATTCTAGACCATCTGGCAGTTTAATGGTTAAAAATATTTCTGTAATATTATTGTAATACAGCACTGTATAAGCAAACTACTTTTATATTTAGGAAGTCAATTTTTGCTCATGAAGGATAAAGCAAGGTAAATTTAGTGTCTACCACAGTGATAAAAATTAACAGTGCATCTCCTGAGTGATCATATTACCACATCCTAGACTGCTTTTGTATTTCTAACTACCATGCATAAATTATACTTTTTTCAATAATACTCCATTTCCAAAATACTTTTGAAACTTACAAGTCATCATCAGTGCAAAGATTAAGCTTCTCCAAAACATCCTTGAGTTTTTCTCCCTGAATAAAGCGGTTCCCTTCAGTGTCATACCAGCTGAAAACTTGCTTGGCTCGCTCAACTTCCGAGTCTGGAGTCACCAACTTCTTGCACCACGAGAACAGAACTACAGTGTTTGTTAAGAAGACAATTTTTTTTGTTATTTACTGAGGACAGGAGAATTCTTTGGTTAAAAAATGCAGTACATCTTTTGAAAAAGTAGAATTTAATTAACCATTTTAATAAACTACTATTAGAAAGTGAGTACCAGATGAACCTGGGTAAGGCTGGACCCTGGGAGTAGAAAAACTCTTGGAACTCATCAAAGGTATACCCAAAGGTATATCCAGTACTGTATATCATTAAACACCACCATTTCTGAGAGTATACAAATGTGTGTGCTTTTTAGTAAGTACAGTATATCAACAAACACCATCATTTGTGATACCTAGCTGAATAAATACATACAATGGTTCAGTTTACATAAAATGGAAGGGTTTTGGTTAGTACATAGTTTTAAGGGAATGAGTGATAGGTGTGATCAATACTTAGTAGTGACTAATGCAAGAAGATGGAATACAAGAAAAGGATTACCATGTAGATAAAAATATGAATGGGTATAAATTATAAAAAAAAAAGTTTAAGAGCTATAGTATAAATACTGAAAGTTGGTAAGGTGGCAAAAATTGAGGAAAAGGAGAAAAGAATAGCACATGATGGTAAAGGAGATAAAATTGGCATTAGTCCTACAGTTTTCTTTAGCTTAATTACATTTCAATAACTTTGCCTCTGCTTTTACTCTGGCTGCTATGTCCATTTGTATTGTTTTTTCTGCTTCCTTCCTAACAATGAGAGTTATTTCCATAATTTTTTGGTAAAGAACATGCACTATGGTCTTTATTTTTTCTAAGTACCACTTTTTCTGTTATTCTAGCCGGTGCCAGAATACTATATGGGTGGACTTATAGGTGGCTATCTGGTTGAAAGAGGGGCAGTTAGGAGACTGTTTAGAAGCAATGTTATTACTATTACTATTTTGGGGAGGGCAGGAGTCTTTGCAAGGCTGAACCATGGATTCTTTGTTTTGTCTATGCCCTTTTGGGCAGGAATAAATCTGACACTTACCACTGACCACTTTTCTCCACCCGATATAATTTACTCATATACACCTGCAAGACGTTCAAGTCGCTACTTCTAAATATCTCTTGACCAGTCTACTTTAGAGATCCCCTTACTAAAAGATATCAAAGAGTGCAATACTGACAAACCTGAAAGGTGCGTCTCAGAAGCAATAACCCACACGGGATTAGTGGGATTCTTGAGGTACCAGCCCACCTGCACGTAACGCAGATGCTCTAAGCGGGTTAGAAACCCCACAGCTGGGCGTTTTAAAATGCCAATCAAACCTAAAAAAAGTGCCACAAAAGAAAATACACTGTATATAAGGGCAATATATACCGAATAAAGCAGATAGCAAATTAAATGTAATACTGTACCTAAAGAAATAAGCAAACAAAAAACTTTATTCTTATAAAGTGGAGTGCTGTAAAATAGACAATTAGGGTAAATGACATGTATAAACTACATTATAGAAACCCCCTTGTTATACAAGGCATTTTGGGCAGAGTATATATGTTTGTTACATACCTAGACACATCCTTGTACCATACATACATGCTACTATTGGAAACTGACAAAAAAAAAAAATGCAATGGAAGACAACTAGATATAACCATGGATTTTAAAAAGACTGTGCAGAAGAACTAAGTTATCTGCTCAACAAGAGTTTGGGGATTTTATTACAAGAAGGTAAACTGGCAGACAAATAGAAAATATCACATACATAACATACTGTAGTTATATTTAACATTGTAACAGGGATGACACTAATCTGTAGGTCTGTCTTACTGACAGCATTGTAAATTTACTGGACAGAGCCAAAAGAAAGGGATTTATAAAGCACTTGTAGAGCAAACATTTCTTTTTTAATTAGCAAATTCTTGTTCAGTATATCAAATCAATTTAGCTACTGAAACAGTCCCAGAAATTACTCAAAAAAGAAATAGATGGGAAGATTGCATTTATTTAGATCTCAAGAAAGCTTACAATACTAAGTAAAATTTGCTGTATATCTTTCACTATAACTAAGTCTGTGACAATACTCACTAAGACCACCAACATCCTTGACTCCATCCCATACATAAGATGAAGCACGGCCAGTGATAAGGAGATTAATAAGACCCTGGCCCCCATGACCTTGGCTACCATCTATGAGACTCTCACCAAGGTCTCCCATTTCTTCATTCATAGTTTTCACACCCTGCAAAATGAATTTAGTTATATTGCACCGAGTCACTTAATATGGCTTTCCTTTACACTTAACTTACCACTCAAAAGCCATAATTTAGACTAATAAGTGTAGAATGTCCTGTCTAAGGGCAATGTATGGTGTAAATATTATGCAGAAAATTCGGAGTGTGGAAATTAGGAGAAGGTGTGGAGTTAATAAAAGTATTAGTCAGAAGGCTGAAGAGGGGTTGTTGAGGTGGTTTGGTCATTTAGAGAGAATGGATCAGAGTAAAATGACATGGAGAGCGTATAAATCTGTAGGGAAAGGAAGGAGGGGTAGGGGTCATCCTCGAAAAGGTTGGAGGGAGGGGGTAAAAGAGGTTTTGTGGGCGAGGGGCTTGGACTTCCAGCAAGCATGCGTGAGCGTGTTAGATAGGAGTGAATGGAGACGAATGGTATTTCTGACCTGATGAGCTGTTGGAGTGTGAGCAGGGTATTATTTAGTGAAGGGATTCAGGGAAACCGGTTATTTTATATAGCCGGACTTGAGTCCTGGAAATGGGAAGTACAATGCCTGCACTTTAAAGGAGGGGTTTAGGATATTGGCAGTTTGGAGGAATATGTTGTGTATCTTTATACATATATACTTCAAAACTGTTGTATTCTGGGCACCTCTGCAAAAACAGTGATTATGTGTGAGTGAGGTGAAAGTGTTGAATGATGATGAAAGTATTTTCTTTTTGGGGATTTTCTTTCTTTTTGGGTCACCCTGCCTCGGTGGGAAACGGCCGACTTGTTAAAAAAAGAAAGTGTAGAATGAACATGCAAGATTTCAGGTACATCTTGCTACTTCTACTTACACTTAAGTCACACTACACATACATGTACAAGAATATATATACACACCCCTCTAGGTTTTCTTCTATTTTCTTACTAGTTCTTATTCTTATTTCCTCTTATCACCATGGAGAAGGAGAACAGAATTCTTCCTTCATAAGCCATGTGTGTCATAAGCGGCGACTAGCATGCCAGGAGCAAGGGGCTAGTAACCCCTTCTCCTGTATATATTACTAAATTTAAAAGGAGAAACTTCCATTTTTCCTTTTGGGCCACCCTGTTTCAGTGGGATACAGCCAGTTTGTTGAAAGAAGTGTGGAATGAGTAGTATGAAAACTACTATGATGCTGGATGTACAGGTGTGCAAATACAATCATGAAGGATCAACAGTGTAACAAAATATAGATTAAGTCTGAAACATTGAGAACACTGGCTGTGAAATTTAAGTTTCACAAAAAATTTACATTATAATAAAATAAGCACTATATGATTGAAAGGAAGCAAGAGTTTAGAATAAGTTTTGGCAAAAGCTGGTAAACGCATACAATTGAAAGAGTAGATAGGTAGGTAGCAGATTCGCCAGCATAATCGCCCGGCCCAGGCCTTTTTCAAGAGGTGGCCTGGCCTTGGCTCCCTATCATGGGAATGTCTCAGACCAATGACTGCCATGGGAGGAAGTACAAGTACCTCCTCATCTTCTGAGACCAGATGTCCCCTGGCCAAGCCTCATTCCCCACCCCCATGGGGCTCGGAGAGAGAAGCTAGGAACCTTGAGCTGCTACAAACCTCACCCACACTGGGCTCGAAGGGTGTGGCACCTGCATAGCAGCAGATAATGTCAGGAGGTGCAAAGGCAGCAAGCACTACAGGATCCTTTTGGAGCCACACCCCAGCTTTGGGCATTAAGCCCAAGCACTGAGGAAGCTCAAGAATGCCTCTTGCTGTGTGTGCTACTGATGCTACTATGTCACTTGTCCATCGCACTCTTGATGAAAGAGTGAAATCTAATAATACAATAACTGTATGTGCAAGTAATAGAAAATGAATATGGAGGTAATGTAAGGAAGAAGCTGAGCTTTATGTTTTTCCAAACACAAAACCCAGAAGGTTATGCAGTGCTTTTAACATAAAAAATGCTAACATTGATAGTCCACTGCTGTTATCATAAATTTTAAGCCATCTTATGAATTTGATATCAATATCAATTTGCTATTGAGACAAATTTACCGTTATTACAGATACAAATTACAATACGGTGGTACCCCGAATTTCAGCCATAATTCGTTCCAGAAGGCTGTTCAAGTGCCGTTACTTAACGAATTTGTTCCCATAAGGATTAATGTAGATTAGATTAGTCTGTTTCAGACCCCCAAAAATACGCTTACAAAAGCACTTACAATAATAATTGTTCAAGTTGGGAGCTGTACAAAACTCGGGGTACCACTGTATAATGGAAACAATTCTAAGTTCATCTCCATAGGGGAAGTGGTGAAGGATCCTTCCTCTGTAAGCCATGTGTGTCGTAAGAGGTGACTAAAATGCCAAGAGCAAAGGGCTAGTAACCCCTTCTGTATAAATTACTAAATGTAAAAAGAAGAAAAAATTTATGAAGCATTTCTTCTTTCTCAGGTCACCTTGCTTTTGTGGGAAACAGCTGGTGTATTAAAAAATAAAATCTAAGTTCATTAGTTCCAGCCTAAACCATTGTCATAATGTGTTTCAAGTTGTAGACTATGTCACAGCAAATTTTGACGCAAGAGGAATTCTACTCATTACTTAGACAAAAAATGTGTTGATGTTTTCTTGGTTAGGCATTCAGGCTACTCAAACTCTATCACCAAAGGGAAGGAAAAAATGGAAAAAATGAGAATATGTACATATTTGCATCCAAAGATTACTATTAAAGTCTTAGATAAAGTAGGTTGTTGAATAGGTGTCAATAAAGATTAGCTTGAGATAGATTCTGAATCTGTCACCTTGTTGGGGAAGAAGTAAACATTGCATTGTCAATATACATTATTATATTTATGGAAAGTGCTAATCCCATACAGGTTATGCAGCACTGCATGGCAGAAGTGAAACAGATGGTAGAACATGAGAGGCAGAGGAGATGAGGGAAGGCCATCACCAGGAAGAATGGAGGCTACAGTTAATACAGTAAACTGTTGTCAGTTAAGAAGTCAATGAATGAGTCTACATTAAATGTGAAACTATTAGAGAGGAGGGTCGACAAAGTGTGTCATGGTACTGAAGAAGGCACCCAAAATGAAGTTAACATGCTCTCTAATGAATGGAAAAAATCAATCAAAAAACGTTGGGCTGTTAGGAAGGACTAACAATCTAGTGGAGATATATGGATCTGTTCATAAATATAGCATGTGGCCAAAAGGGCACCATCAAAAGAAAGGTGCCAAATATTAGATACAGTATTATCCAAGAGACTCGGTCAAAAACTCAAAATACTGGAGATCGAAAGTATTAGGAAGACAGAGTGGTAGCTTGTCCCACATAATAAATGGATGAAAATATTCAGATTGAAACCCTAATAATAAAAACTGTTACCGAGTCTTCTGGTGTCAATGACTACACTTGGCCAATAATTTCAGAATTAAACAAATATTACAATAGGATTAAGACCATTTACATTTTACTCTACAACATTCTCAGAGTACAACTACATTTCATGGAAGCTGAAAACCAAAAGGTAAATATCCACCTGTTTCAGTTAAGGTATATTACTAATGTGTAGTACCACCGTACCTTTGTTAATATGATGGAGTAAAGAAAGAGGAGAACCCCATACTGGGCTTTGTACTTGTCCAGGTGAGTTTCTAAATGGTTTTGCAATGAGTGGACACTTTCAAACTGCCTTAATCTGAAATTTGAAATAAAAATCACAATTTTATTATGTACTATGCATAAATGTAGCATTTAATCATAATATAAACTGACATATAAAATGTTCCAGTCAGTACAATTTGTAATCTGTCACAGGATAAACAAAAATTCTACCTTGCTATCACTCATTATTCTAATCTGCCACAAATCTATTTATATATAATCTGTTGGCTATATTTCAGTGTATGTTCGATCAGTATCCCACTCATTCAAGACGGGTTCCTCTATTCTTTAATTATCATCTATCCCTAGCCACTAAAATACAAATACACCCTAAAATAATTATCATACATCATAAAGGAAACAAGTCATGCAATAGGTATTAAGAACTAAACTGAAATCCTTGCGATTGCAAGTACAAGACCATACCGACTCAGCCACAGAGTATATAGTTCGTGTTACCCACAAAAATCACTTGTACACTGTGTCTCAGTTGGAACAGCTGTAGGCTTCCAACAGATATGCCTTTATTAAAATATTGGTTTACATAGTTATTTAACCCTTAAACGGTCCAAACAGATCGACGTTCAAATCCATAGTGCTCCAAAAGTAGATCTACATTTTTTTTTTACATATTTTCAAAAATAAAAAAATGTAGATAAAAGTTTTTTTACACATTTTTAAATGTAAAACAAGAAAGAAGATCTACATTTTTTTACATACTTTCAAATGTTGAAAAAACGTATATATACGTTCGGACCATTTAAGGGTTAAATAATAATAATAACAGAACCAATGGCAGCAGTATGAAAAGTCAAAAGTTGCAGCAATAGAATCAACAGTGCTGTCAGAAGTGGCAGTGGTGATATCAGTGGCAAAGGCACCAATTCTAAGTCCATTTGTCACAATTCAACTCATATACCTAACTCATTCCAAGTTACATTCTATATGCCATAGAAAATTATGAAGGAGAAATTTTCTTGCTACTGAGATTAAAAATGGGATTCTGGATTAAGACATTCCCTAGGCCACTCAAAGCCTGCCACAACAATAATATAATCCATTGTTAGGAGGTAGAAGAATGACAAATATAAATCTATTCACAGTTTCCAAGCTAAATACGACAAATGGAAAATGCAAACCAACCAAGAGTTAAGAGGTAGACCAAGAACTGGAGTGCATCACCTGCAAACTCAGCTAAACACACACAATTCCAACATTCACTACTCTGGTACATTATCCTCTTCCAGTATGGCATGAATGCATTTGCATACAGTACTTTGTTTTCTCTGCCATACTTCAATTCCTGTACAATACAGTACAGTACTTTATTCCTACCTTTATTAAACGTTATCTTTTCAATCCCTCCTTTCCAATAGTCTTTTAACATATATAATGTTTACCCAAAGCTTTCTTTCTTTTAACACACCGGCCGTATCCCACCGAGGCGGGGTGGCCCAAAAGGAAAAAGGCAAGTTTCTCTTTTTAAATTTAGTAATTTATACAGGAGAAGGGGTTACTAGCCCATTGCTCCTGGCATTTTAGTCGCCTCTTACAACATGCATGGCTTATGGAGGAAGAATTGTTCCACTTCCCCATGGAGATAAGAGGAAATAAACAAGAACAAGAACTAGAAAGAAAATAGAAGAAAACCCAGAGGGGTGTGTATATATATGCTTGTACATGTACGTGTAGTGTGACCTAAGTGTAAGTAGAAGTAGCAAGATGTACCTGAAATCTTGCATGTTTATAAGACAGACAAAAGACACCAGCAATCCTACCATCATGTAAAACAATTACAGGCTTTCGTTTTACACTCACTTGGCAGGACGGTAGTACCTCCCTGGGAGGATGCTGTTTAGCAACCTACTACTAAGGTCTCAAAGTTCTGTTTCTACATTTTAAGTGTTTCAAAATATACCATTCAATGTTTAAATTTTTATCTAAAGTAGAAGGAAAATACTTAGAAAATTATTACAAACAGTATACTCAACACACATCATTTAAAAAGCATACCTAACATTGGAATGGAAAAGACTGTAATCTTTGGCACTTGGTGTGGGTGTTGGCTGGTCTGGCTCTTGTGGACTTGAGCCGGAGCAGTCATTGTTTAGAGGCAAGGGATCATCCAAACAAGCTATTTCAAAAGGACCTGCAATAGTCAAAACATGACATATAATCAATCATCCAAACAAGCTATTTCAAAAGGACCTGCAATAGTCAAAACATGACATATAATCAAAGTCAGCAATTATCACATAGTTCAAGACTATATGATATACAGTGCAGTACTGTAACAAGCAAGCACAGGTACATCAAAGTACATAAAATTATAAAATATTACAAGAAGTCTGAAGATAAGGATAACAAAAATTAGTAAAACTTGGAATTATTATCTTGATAACAAGGATATTTAGTTAGAAAGAAATACATCCATGAAAACCATGTTCAATATCAATTTGTCAATGTGTATATAACACTGCGTGATCTTTATTGACAGGCACCTAAAGTTAGTACCTGACCAACTGGGCTGTAGTTCATACATCAGTCTACATGTGACCAGCAGTAACAGCCTGGTTGATCAGGTCCTGATCCACCACAAAGCCTGGTCACAGACCAGGCCATGGGGGTGCTGACCCCAGAAAAGCCTCTCCAGGTATACTCCCGGTATATACTACCATACCACCATACATGTTAATAAGATTTACAGTCACTTGTGATACTTTTAGTCTTCATTAGTTTCCTGCAGTACTCACCATGATCTCTCTGAAGAGGAGCATTACTATCACAAGCATGAGTTGGAGAATTAGACTTGTCACCAGTGTGCATGGTTACAGTAGGTGGCTGTTTACACTGGCACAGCATCTCTGTCAGTGCTGCAGCCAAGTACTGGTCTACTGTTGTGCTCTCAACCTACAACACACAGTGATTTTCATTCATCTTATATTAGTGCTCAAAATACAAAGTTTACAGCTAAATATGATTTTTGTCTTATATATAGTCGCTGCACTGCAGCTTAACCCGTAAACGGTCTAAACGTATATATACGTTTTTTCAACATTTGAAAGTATGTAAGATCTTTTTTTTTTTTTTTTACATTTGAAAACGTGTAAAAAAACTTTGATCTACGTTTTTTTTTGTTATATTTGAAAATATATTTATAGATGGGGTTGTAAGAGAAGTAAATGCGAGGGTCTTGGCAAGAGGCGTGGAGTTAAAAGATAAAGAATCACACAAAGTGGGAGTTGTCACAGTTGCTCTTTGCTGATGACACTGTGCTCTTGGGAGATTCTGAAGAGAAGTTGCAGAGATTGGTGGATGAATTTGGTAGGGTATGCAAAAGAAGAAAATTAAAAGTGAATACAGGAAAGAGTAAGGTAATGAGGATAACAAAAAGATTAGGTGATGAAAGATTGGATATCAGATTGGAGGGAGAGAGTATGGAGGAGGTGAATGTATTCAGATATTTGGGAGTGGACGTGTCAGCGGATGGGTCTATGAAGGATGAGGTGAATCATAGAATTGATGAGAGGAAAAGGGTGAGTGGTGCACTTAGGAGTCCGTGGAGACAAAGAACTTTGTCCTTGGAGGCAAAGAGGGGAATGTATGAGAGTATAGTTTTACCAACACTCTTATAAGGGTGTGAAGCATGGGTGATGAATGTTGCAGCGAGGAGAAGGCTGGAGGCAGTGGAGATGTCATGTCTGAGGGCAATGTGTGGTGTGAATATAATGCAGAGAATTCATAGTTTGGAAGTTAGGAGGAGGTGTGGGATTACCAAAACTGTTGTCCAGAGGGCTGAGGAAGGGTTGTTGAGGTGGTTCGGACATGTAGAGAGAATGGAGCGAAACAGAATGACTTCAAGAGTGTATCAGTCTGTAGTGGAAGGAAGGCGGGGTAGGGGTCGGCCTAGGAAAGGTTGGAGGGAGGGGGTAAAGGAGGTTTTGTGTGCGAGGGGCTTGGACTTCCAGCAGGCGTGCGTGAGCGTGTTTGATAGGAGTGAATGGAGATGAATGGTTTTTAATACTTGACGTGCTGTTGGAGTGTGAGCAAAGTAACATTTATGAAGGGGTTCAGGGAAACCGGCGGGCCGGACTTAAGTCCTGGAGATGGGAAGTACAGTGCCTGCACTCTGAAGGAGGGGTGTTAATGTTGCAGTTTAAAAACTGTAGTGTAAAGCACCCTTCTGGCAAGACAGTGATGGAGTGAATGATGGTGAAAGTTTTTCTTTTTCGGGCCACCCTGCCTTGGTGTGAATCGGCCAATGTGATAATAGAAAATAATATAAATATTTGAAAATATGTAAAAAAAAACGTAGATCTACTTTTGGAGCATTACGCACATGAAAGTAGATCTGCTTGGACCGTTTACGGGTTAATTCTGAGCATTTACCTCTTGGAAAATTCAACTGATAATCATTCACCAGTATTTCACCATAACTCTTCTAATGTGCAACATATACTTTATGTGAGAGTTAATATACTAACAGCACTAAAACAACTAAAACCTTATGAGAAAGCTTTCAAAATCAAAAGATAACTGACATTTATCAAAAAATCAAATACTATGGGTCAATGCTGATGAACATTTAAACACTGTATACACCTGTTGGATAAGACACATGTGCAACACTTAGGTATCTTTATTTTGAAACGTTTCGCCTACACAGTAGGCTTCTTCAGTCGAGTACTCGACTGAAGAAGCCTACTGTGTAGGCAAAACGTTTCGAAATAAAGATACCTAACTGTTGCATATGTATCTTATCTAACAACCTATCGCTATTTTATACCATTTTAATATTCACTGTATACACCTCTTCCTCCTAGGTGTTTATTCATATCATAAATAACAAATGTAATGTGAAAAGTCACTGCTGTAGTTATCTTAGAGAAGATACTATAAAGGTCCTTTCTGACACCAATGAGACCTAAAGTAGGTCAGATATTATAAACATCCCAAGGTAACCATGATGATGGAAAATCCACAGTATTTTAAACACCCAAAATGGGAGTATGTATATATGCTTGGATCAATAACCCGGAGGATTAGTAACCCAAGATGACCCAATAGTCAAGATGTTATCAAGGACTATGTCTTAATGATGAGGTAAAGATATTCTGTTGCTCCTAGTGATGATGATGATGGTGAAAAGGGTGCCTTGAGGTTTTCTTTATGTTCAATAGTCTATATGGAGGAATATCATTCATTTCAAGCCATTACAGTATAGTACAGTATATAAACAGTTTAAGCAACTGCCTTAGGTACATCTGAGTCATTGCCTTACCTCCCTGAGTTGTGAAAACTGATGCTTGGAAATAAGATTCTTCAACAGGAAGGCCTGCACAGGGGCAATGACAGCACATGGTCCTCCACTTGTTTGAATTAGTGCAGTTTTTTCATGCTCACTAAAAATAAAACCTGAAAATAAAATGCCAATTTTATAAACCTTGGTAAGCAGAATAAAAGTTGAGGTTTTAATCAAGATGCAAATATAGTAATCTATACAGTACACCTATAACAGTGCAGTGACATTTAAAATAATCAAAACTTCAAATAATTCACAGCACTTTATCTGCAAATCTACTAAACCAATTGCAAATTAAGCACTTAGTATGAGTATCTGTATGTGCATGTTTACTTATACCGTACAGTACAGAAGTACATAATTAGACTTCAGAAATTTTTTTGTTCCACAAAGGTAAAGACTATCAATTTTTATTACTACGGTAATCACCGCTTAGGAAAGTTCATAACTTAAATTTAGTCAGCAATTAAGAATACATTAAGGAACAAACTTGTTGACTGGCCACCTGTACACTTAATGAGATACACAATATAGTGACCGTAATGGAAGAACTGTAGAGATATCCTTAGTTAAACTATTTTTATATAATTTGTATACAGCCTCTCCTCACTTAGTAATGTACGTACTCATTTACTGAGGACTCAGACTTACGATGGGCTCTCTGAGCAGTATACATACCTAAATAATGTATATGTATTAGGGCTGATTTCCTCTATTCTGTTTATTACAATATACAGTACATAACTGTATAAACATTTAAAAATATACCAAAAATGTTTTAACTGGTGCAAAGGTGATATTAAAACAGTATCAAAGATGGTTGACACAAATCCACTACCATTATAATATACTCCTCACTTAGTGACAAATTCATTTACCAATGTGGTCTTAGGAATGGAACTTTGTCATTAAGTGAGGAGAGGCTGTTTACATAAAGACTAATCAAAATATAATAGGGTACAAATATGAATACAAATTACCCACATGTATAGTTGAAACTCCATACCTCTGAACTTTACCTTTGATGAGTTCCGAGAGTTTTACTAGTCCCAGAGCCTGATCATGGGCCAGGCTTGTCTGGTGCTAGCCTGGTCAACCAGGCTGTTGCTGCTGGTGGCCTGCAGCCCCACATATACTTCACAGCCTGAGTGATCTAGCACCTGGTGAAGATACTTGTCCAGTTTCCTTTTGAAGACCTCTACACTTGTCCCCATTGTGTTTCTAATATCTTCTGGTAAGATTTTGAACAATCTGGGACCACAAATGTTGATATGTACAGTGTTCCCTTACTGTGCTCACTGCACCCCTGCCTTTCAGTGTGTTTATCTTACACTATACCACCAATAATACTACCAACACCACCATCACCACTACACTATTATCAACACCACTACACTATTACCAACACCATTACACTACCACCATCACCATTACACTATTAACAACAACACTAAACTATTACCAACACAAACTACACTATTATGCCACTACCCAACATCACTACACTATTACCAATACTACTACACTACCACCAACAGCACTACAATACCACTGACATCAATACACTACTACCAACACTACTTCACTGCCGCGGCCACCACTACATTTCAAACATCACTATATTACATTATACTGTGTTTCTTCAGCAACACGCTGGCTGCCTCCCACCGAGGCAGGGTTACCCAAAAAAGAAACACTTTTACCATCATTCACACATAATCGCTGTCTTTGCAGAGGTGTGCAGATATGACAGTTCAGATGTCACTTCAAACAGAAAATATCCCAAACCCCTCCTTTAAAGTGTAGGCATTGTACTTGCCACCTTCAGGACTCAAGTCTGGCTGACCAGTTTCCCTGAATCCCTTCACAAATTATTACCATGCTCACACTCCAACAGCTTGTCAAGTCCCAAAAGCCATTCGTCTACACATCTAGGAATAAACCCCCCCAACAATTCCAAACTGGAAATCGAAAAATATGCTGTCCCATGGTCTTCATCCACAATGGCTTCTCTCCCGTTAAGTGAAAGTGGATGGGACTACTTCCTTCAGGAAGGTGCCATTCTTGGTGAAGAAATGTTCGGTCTCACTAAATGCATCAAATGGAAGGATACAAAGGTGGTCGTTAAACTTGCCAAAGTAGATAACCTAACAACTGACACTGGGTTCAAGAAGGCTGTTCCTATTAACCCTTGATCCTGGCTAGTACCTATACAGGACCCACTAACTTGTATGATTTCATAAACAGTGGTGAAAAGGATGACAAGCTGTTCCTTCAGATTCTTCTCTGCATTGGCCAGTGGCTACAAGAAGTCCATGCTGCTGGTGTCATTCACTATGATATCAAGCTAGATAACACTGTCATCTCCTACAGTCTGACCACACCTAACTAGCCTCTTGATGTTCGTGTCATTGACTTTGGCTGTGCCACCTTCAAGGGTGCCATTCTAAGCCTTACAAACACCTCAGAAGTTCACCATGTGTATTTCCAACGCTCTCCTGAACTATGATGGAGAACCAACCACACCTGCTTCTGACATCTACTCTTTGGGCATCCTCCTTGCACTGGTCAGCAATGTTGTGACTGACCAGGAATGTCATGCCACTGTCGTGTCATGTCATCATACAGCAGATTGTCAAGGCTCTCAAGCATACTTTGGACAAAAATTTGTTGTTCCATTCAAGTTACCAAAAGTCAAATAACCAACCTTTCCTGGTGAGTGCTACACTGCTGCTCAAAAACAGAAAGGCTGGATTTTCAAACTCTACAGTTTCTTCAAAAGAAAGAAATGAAGATATTATAGAAGTAACACCGACTACATCTCACCCAATACCCTCTTCCTTTCCTCAAAGAAAAAAAAAATGGGCATGGAAGCCCGAACAAAAAAATCAACAAAAAGTGGACTAGGCCTACTGGGGAAACCACTGTAAAAAAAAAAAAGAACCAAGATATCTACCTCCTGGGTGGTTAGGAAAAGACATCAGTCTGAGTCATTCATGACAAGTTTTATCATATGTAAATATTGTATGTATGCTGGGAGGCAGTTGAATAATCTTGGGCCCCTGGCACTGTGTTGTCTATTATAGTGTACTTATGGTGCCACTGCTTTTCACTGGGGGAGATATTGCACCACCTGCCGAGTCTTTTGCTTTTGTAGGGAGTGATCTCTGTGTGCAGATTTGGGACCAGTCCCTCTCTAGGATTTTCCAAGTGCATATGTAAAACTAATTAACCAGGTTAGCCCATATGCACCACCATTTAAAAATAATAAGCATAAAGTATATTCAATTATTATAGAAAGATCCAATACATCGTGGTAATGCAGCAGTGGCAGTGGTGATAGTTGTTTGTTCATCAGAAAACAGACAAGTGTCTCTTGATTCTTCATCAAACAACCCGCTCATCAGTGAAGCATTCACTTGCTTACTGCAGCTACCTAGGTTTACATATCATTTACATAATAAAGGATCACAAAGTCTTCTAGGATAATTTGAGGCATACAGACTATTATGTAGTTCAAAAATTATTAAATGCAGTAATTGACTCTGGGGATTTAACCTCAGTACACATCTGTACTCCTGTATATCAAAGAATGTAGTTCTATAATACAGTCAAATCCTTAAATTTACGTGAGTTAGCTTCCTAGAAGTACCCTAAACTCAGAATTAACACAAAATTCTGTTCATATAATAAATGTCTTACTCACATATTACAGTAATCAATGCTTTAATCCATTTTGTGAATGAATCAATTATTCTTGTAAACAATTAAATTACTATTCTAACTAGCCTAGCTGATAGAATATTGAAGCAGTCCCTAAATCCATTATGTGCCTCTGTAATCTTTTAGACTGTCACCCACAGGATGGGTATGGTGAAGGAGGTGCATAACAAAGCTATGAAACTAACTCCAGGAAACTAAGTCAAGGGTTAAACCCACCTTGAGACCAACGAGCGAACAACTCCGGTCTGATATTTGGTCCCCAAACCAACTGACACACTTCTTGGATGGATCCTGACCCATGCGTTGATCCTTCCGTCATTATAAGTAAATGTCTTGTCTGAGAGCCCAATAAATAATGTTTTTCATTGACAGGAGTGAGAGAGAGCCTCTCCGCAGCACCTCTCACAGCTCAGGTAAACAATGCGATTCATTTCTGCCTCAAACTATCACATATAATTTACCTATTAAACCGAAGGAAACTTGTATATAAATTAATTTACACCTAAATAAGAGTTAAAAATTACTCTTGTATGTGTGTGGCCAAATAAATGTATAGTTTCGTGTTCTATAAATCGCAAGTAGTTCAAGTTAAATGTCAATTCTTTTCGGAAGCAACAAGCCAGTCTCCTCAAAGCTAAATAAGCAAATGTTATTCAAATTTAGCATATATCAAATTTAGCTATATTAAATATCTACAATGTCTGTAGTAGTTACCGTGATTGACTCACTAGGGACAGAGGGAGAGGTGGAACTCTACAGAGGCGGAGTTAACACTACCACTTAAATAAGTGGGTAAGTTTATTGAGATGGTTTTACACAATTTTTGGATGATTACGATTGTGTTACATATTAATATATGTGTTATTTACCTAGGATAACCTAGAAAAGTCAAAGTGAGTGTTACCTAGCAGTAAATAGATGCCTTAAAGTTAGTCGAGGGTTGTGGGTCGCATCCTGGGGGAAGAAAAAAAAAAAGACCTCATTGGAAATAAACCACAGTGATTGGCTTTACTGGATTATCCTGGGCTACTAACTCTTAGAGGTTAATTAACCACTTCCGGTGATGTAATGCTATGGGATGTTATGATTGGGTTTCCCTAGGTATAAATTTTTTCTTGACTTTTCGTCGGTCTAAACCAATAGGGAAAATCCAATTTATTGAAGTTTACCTCTTATAATCAGAAATCTTATAACATTCTGCATACATTCTCTGAGCTGACACTAATAGTATAATATAAGTGGTACACAACATCAACAAGTTGAGTGAGATATGTGTAACACCTAGGCTACTTTAAGTATCTTTAATGATAAAACATTTCACTTGCAAATCCAGATTCATCAATCGACTACAAATATTACTGGAAAAAGCAAAGGCATGAGGCCAGAGCCTTGAATACTGCAACCGGAAGTGACATGTAGCAGCTTGGAAATGACGTCATAGATGAGTGGGACCCACTATAGCAAGTGTAGCGGATGTCTTTTACAACTCTGTTGCTAACAACAGTTTTGTATGACCTGCTTCCACTAGTGAGCCTCACTCACCCGTGATATCATGGTAACGTTACGATACGTCTGATAACGAAGTGGCTAAGAATACCTGAAGACAGTTTCTGAGGCCTGGTCACATTATTATTATTATTATAATCAAGGGGGAAGCGCTAAACCCGGAGGATTATACAGCGCCTGGGGGGGGGATGTGGAAGGCATTCAGGCTTAATTCGGGGAACTGGAGCACTGATCCAATTCCCTAAATCAAGAGCCCCTCACCAACATCAAGGAACCTTCCTTGAGGGGTAGGCCTGGTCACAGACCGGGCCGCGGGGGCATTGATCCCCGAAACTCTCCGGCGGCTCGGTCTGAGACCAGGCCTCCTGGTTGATGGCTTGATCAACTAGGCACTATAGATACACAGTAGGCACTTTAACCCCGCTGATCGTCAAGCCCCACTTGACGAATTTATCAATTTCCCTCTTGAAGACATCTAGGGGGTTGTTGGAATGGTAATTTTCCTTATATAAGAAATAAGGATGTTGTAAAATCTTGGGCTCTGTATACTTATCGAGTTGTCTCTTAGTGTACACATTTTACCTCTGCTTTTCAATGGCGTAGTTTGTTGCCTGCCAACTCTCTTGCTCTCGCCCCTCAAAGGAGGTTCCTTGAAGCTGCTGAGGGGCTCTTGATCTAGGGAATTGAATCTGTGCTCCGGTTCCCTGAACTGAGCCTGAATACCTTCCATCCATTCCCCCCCACATGCGCTGTATAATCCTACAGGTTTAGTGCTCCCCCATGATTATAATAAATCTTGCTATCGTAAGGGGCAGTTTTAGTGTACAGATATTGGACCAATCCTTCCAAAAATTTTCCAGGTATAAATGTATGATGCATATTTTTAACCTACATTTCGGGGAGTAGAGTTCAAGCGATTTCAGATGTTCCTAATTATTTAGTCGCCTTCTGAATTTACATGGGTACTAAAAAATTTCTGAACATTCTCCAGTTCTGCGATTTCGCCTGCCTTAACAGGTGGTCCAGTCCCTGGACCCATTATGTACCTCTGCAATCATTTGACTACGTCCCACAGGGTAGGTATGGGGTGTATAATAATGATATTAAACTTAACAGCGTGCAGCAGTATTCCAGTCTTGAGTGAACAAGTGATTTAAAGAACATCATCATTCCTCTATCACTACAGTGATTTGAGTTTGTTTTATGGTCTGTTCCTTTTTTGTATTAATTGATTTTTTCTTAGCGGAGTGGCACACAGGATAACCTGCATAATATCAGCTTGGAAACATTTAATTTTGCACGCTTATCATTCATGGAGAGATGGTAGTTCACAGTATAGGTTGTCTAGTAACTTACCATCATTAGATTTTGACTTAGAGTATAGCGGGTATGCTTCACTTCAACACAGGCAGCAGAGTTACTACTGATCAAATAACAACACTTTGAGGTACCGTCATCATTGTTTCAGTCTCCTTAAACGCGGGTTATAACAATCCACCAATAATTATTGGTGTATTGTTCCAGTCAGGGTATTATGCCTTTTTATTCTTTTTGGCTGAAAGCAGTATGCCATAGAGTCACCCTCGTCACTTACTGGTTTAGAGCACTATGACACATCGTCACCCTCGTCGCCTATTAGCTGAGAGCTGCGTCAGCTGATTGTACTCAGGAGGTTGATATCACCGCCATACCTGAGATAAAGACAGTTAGTCATGTGCTCTGGTGCTGTTAAGTACAATCCACTATATCCCCAAAACATACTGCTCAAATATAAAGTAGATTGCTTCGAGATCATTCCCGCGACATACCACAGCCAAGTGAGTTAGAGTGTATCCAACACCAGTAAACGTGTTTGTGAGCGTTAAAAGTCTGAAGGAATTATAGGATATTTTTTGAAGTGTACCGGCAGTTCTTTACTGGAGTTATTGCCAGTCTGATCGATATACAAAAACACGGTAATATTCATAATTGAGAATATATGATAGACCATCACTAGGTTAGATTGTAACCATAACATACAGGGCTAATCTGTCTACTTATGTCTAATATAATAATAATAATAATAATTATTATTATTATTTTAAGGAATATTTAGGACACGTGAGCCTGTTCTGCCATTACAATTAAGTTCCTTGGTGCCGGTGAGGTGCCTTTGATCCAAAGAATTGGACTTGTCCTTTGCTTCCTTGCATTGTACCTGATTTCCTCCCATTCCCCAGGCGTTCTATAACCCTTTCAGGTTTAGGGCTTCTCCCTAAATATGATTAATAATCTGCCAGTCCCTATACACTGTACAAATTAAATATTCCTCACTTTGCCAAAGTGTTTATGGTTCACACTAACGTCTTAGGCCTAAGACCTGTCTAGTAAATGTGTTGGGTCTAAGGTTTGACATGTAAATGTGTTAGGTCTAAGACCTATCTTTCAAATGAGTTTTTCTGGCTACAATCCACCTAGGCCATGATGTGAAGGATAATTCAGTCTCTAAGATAAGGATTAGTGAACTCCCAGTGTATATATGCAGAGAAATTTACATCTCTCGTTGTATATGTACTGAGATTACACACCTTTCGGTGTATACACACCTAGAGATACAGCCTGGTGTAAGTAGACTAAGGTGTATCTCAGCGTGCATATACCTCTGTAAATGCACATAAACATATCTTCACAAAGAAGGACAACAGCCATCATTTACTGAGAGAAAAAAAGGTGATGGGAGAGTCTGAAAGGAAGAATTTGAACTACATTATCTAAGGCTACCTACATATAGATTGGAAAAAAAGGTCACATGGGAGTGGGAAAGGAAGAATTTGAACTACCTACATATAGACACATTGCAAATTCATTGTTATAATGGCATCTCGACATTTAAAACTACTTTATATACATTACCTAAAAATACATATTTACAGATATTCATTGCGACACCAGCCTGAATATCATGAAACTAGCACAAATTGTACTCCGCTTGTACCAATCAGCATTGCCGTGCACAGCAAACTTACGATCTCATATCCACGAAGGTTCAAGGTTCATTAAGTTTGGTAAGTTGGGGGGAGGAAGGATAGGTGATGGAATGCGAAAAGGTGGGGGTGAGGAGAGGGGGTAATAAAAGTAAGTGGCCCAACCACTTTGGCGCATATTAATGAAGGTGTGTGTGTGTTATGTTATTCATGACAATTATAGGATGGGGTATACCACACCACCCGTTAGCAGCACACATGCATGCAAGTTGCATCCATGCGCGACGGTGAATTGGTAGTAGGTATAGTGTTTCCTACTGCCTTTTTTCTTATTGGTGCAGGAGCATATCCGCCACTTGCAGCGAACTAGGATTAAAGATTTCGGAACAGATCAGAGTCAATACACTCTCTAGCATGGTCTTTAGGGAGTCATATTTCTTGAGTTTCGGACTGCTGAAAGCTGGGGAGCATCTCAGGAAATAGGTAAGTTTTGGGATGAACAGGCACATGGGGAGTAGGTAGCAGTCATCATGTGTATCATTGTCTTTCATCCTACCTTCCATCGTCCTGAGGTCTGAGATTTTCTTTTCTAGGATCAGATCAGTGGCACTGGGCCACAGTTTTCACGTTTTTTGGCTTGTGTTCAGTATTGCTCTCCTGCACTATTTTCAGCAGTAGTCGATCAGCAAACTGATCGTCAGGTTTTCCCTAATGTCTCATTCACCGTGGGGTTCTGTTTCACAGAAACTGTATGTGTTGGAGCGAAACTAAATTCAGATTTGAGTTTAGCAGCCAAAAATTAGCCAGAAATATGTTTTCAAACGTGAACTGAAATCATTGTTGGTCAATTGCTATCAAGGAGAGTGACCCAGACATCAGACTTCACAATCAGAACGTCGAACTGGAATGGACTGCCTGTGACCGATACCTTGATACTTACATTTTCAAAAGGCTAACATTTCGTAAACATGTAGAATACACACGGTCACGAACCCTCCCCAGAATCAATGCTATAAAAGCCATGGCAGACGCACACGCTGGTACTAGTCACGGAGTGTTAAGACTTTTACCTCCACACAGTTTGCTCCCTCATTGACTGCGGTGGACCAGCATCGATTTGCACATCTCTTATAAACAAGGAGCGAATAGAGGTAATACAAAATCAAGTAATATGAAATACATTTTGAGCACCCCATTGGAATAAACTGACCTATCTCAGGCTAGAAATTCAATTCCCTGCTGTCAGGAGCAAAGCTGAATATATAAACGCCTGTATAGCAGTCAAAATCGTTCATAGAGAAAGAAACTCCCTGGCAAAGAAAAAAATATCTTCGACTCTCAAACATAGACGTGTTATCTCCACTGACAACACCTGGCTGTAAACCATGGTCGATACAGCTAAAAATAAAATTCCTATGGGGCTGCTGCTGGGAAAAAGGAACTGACCTTCCACATGGAAGTAAACGTCAACACGGCAACCGGAACCAGATTTATATATATATATATATATATATATATATATATATATATATATATATATATATATATATATATATATATATATATATATATATATATATTCCGTCCCTCGGTGAACATTCACATGTGCAGCACTGACCATCAATCATAGCCCTAGCCGAAAATACCAGCAGTAGTATAAGGGGTCCAAGGATCCAGACAACAAGCGATGGAGGCAGGAGACTCCCTGACCACACTCCTCAGCAGAAGCCAAGTTAGTGGCATTCTAGCACGCACTAACACATGCTTTACAAAAGAATAAGAAACAAGTTTTTCACACAGATTCTATAGCTGTCACTCCAACACACTCAACCACAATGTGGGTTCGTTCTCCGAGGCCAGAGTTGATAAAAATAAAAATGGACGGGGACTCCTGTTAATAAAGTGACAGTTGCTTTACTCGTACATTACGACTTCTCGATTTTTTATACTATATAATAATAATGATAATATACGTTGGGAAATGCCACCTCTAGAACTGACTGGGACCCACAGCCTCAGGAGAAAACAAAAAGCGTACCTCAGGGGAAAAAAATTAGTATTTTCTTCCCCTACCATCCCCTATATTAGGTACTGTTAAACTTTAATTAATAACAAATACGTTTAAAACATACATTGGGAATAAGAACAGCATTCATGACATCTGCTTCAGCTGCCCGAGGTGGGTCACAAGCCCAGGATGCTGCAGGCATTTCGCTTCTGGACCACAACACCGAGTCTCTAATAAGGGATTATGTACACAGGAAACATGATAATATATTTAACACTCATTCTACATGGCGTGGCAAACTTGTGAGGGAGAAGTGTTTGTGTTCTGGGGATATTAGCTGTGTTCCCAAACTAGTGAGTAAGAACACTTTCTTTGGATTATTAGCCCCAAAGTGTTAGTAATGCCCGATAACTCAAGAGAAGATTATTTCCGTTGGGTATTCTTGGGCTCTTTTCCCCAGAATGTAATCCACAATAGCCGACTAACTCCTACATATCTATTGTTAGGTGAAAACAGGGGCAGCAGGTGTTAGTATATTTTCCCACACAATTCATATCACCAGGGATCTGAACACAAATCCTGGAGTTTACCTGGAGAGTTCCAGGGGTCAACGCTCCCTCGGCCCGGTCTGTGACCAGGCCTCCTGGTGGATCAGAGCCTGATCAACCAGGCTGTTACTGCTGGCTGCACGCAAACCAACGTACGAGCCACAGCCCGGCTGCTCAGGTACCGACTTTAGGTGCTTGTCCAGTGCCAGCTTGAAGACTGCCAGGGGTCTATTGGTAATCCCCCTTATGTATGCTGGGAGGCAGTTGAGCAGTCTCAGGCCCCTGACACTTATTGTATGGTCTCGTAAAGTGCTAGTGACACCCCTGCTTTTCATTGGGGGGATGTTGCATCGTCTGCCAAGTCTTTTGCTTTCGTTGTGAGTGATTTTCGTGTGCAAGTTCGGTACTAGTCCCTCTAGGATTTTCCATGTGTATATAATCATGTACCTCTCCCGCCTGCGTTCCAGGGAATACAGGTTCAGGAACTTCAAGCGCTCCCAGTAATTGAGGTGTTTTATCTCCGTTATGCGCGCCGTGAAGGTTCTCTGTACATTTTCTAAGTCAGCAATTTCACCTGCCTTGAAAGGTGCTGTTAGTGTGCAGCAATATTCCAGCCTAGATAGAACAAGTGACCTGAAGAGTGTCATCATGGGCTTGGCATCCCTAGTTTTGAAGGTTCTCATTATCCATCCTGTCATTTTTCTAGCAGCTGCGATTGATACAATGTTATGGTTTTTGAAGGTGAGATCCTCCGACATGATCACTCCCAGGTCTTTGACGTTGGTGTTTCGCTCTATTTTGTGGCCAGAATTTAATTTGAGCGAACACCCTACCACAGAGCTACGGCACACACACACACACACGCGCTCATGGAGCAGGGAGTGGACCTAGTAGAGACCAGCGAAGAGGTGGGGCCAGGAGCTGTGAATCGACCTCTGCAACCACAAATAGGTGAGTACGAGATTAATTCCAGAGTTAACGGGCACGAGTGACGAAGCGATGGAGGCAGACTCGATACATTGTTTTAAGAGCAGGTTCGATTGGGCCCATTAGGCTAGGAATTAAATTGGCTAGTGGCAACTTGGGAGGCGGGACCAGAAGCTAAGACTCGGCCCTTGCATTCACTTATAAGTAAGTATATATGGGTGAGCAGTACACACCACACACAAAATAGCCTAAGTATCTTTCGACAAGTGCCTTTGACGACTGGTAACTAAGTTTGGTGTCCGTGATTGCTATAATATCCAAGTCTTCTTCATTTACTTCCCTGGTTCGCTTTCATTCTGCTGCCCTGGGAAGTCATCGTTGCTTTTAATCTATAATAATAATGATAATAATAATAATAATAATAATAATAATAATAATAATAATAATAATAATAACTAGGGAGGCCAAGCCCATGATGACACTCTTCAGGTCACCTGTTCTATCTAGGCTGGAATATTGCTGCACACTAACAGCACCTTTCAAGGCAGGTGAAATTGCTGACCTAGAAAATGTACAGAGAACCTTCACGGCGCGCATAACGGAGATAAAACACCTCAATTACTGGGAGCGCTTGAGGTTCCTGAACCTGTATTCCCTGGAACGCAGGCGGGAGAGATACATGATTATATACACCTGGAAAATCCTAGAGGGACTAGTACCGAACTTGCACACGAAAATCACTCACTACGAAAGCAAAAGACTTGGCAGACGATGCAACATCCCCCCAATGAAAAGCAGGGGTGTCACTAGCACGTTAAGAGACCATACAATAAGTGTCAGGGGCCCGAGACTGTTCAACTGCCTCCCAGCATACATTAGGGGGATTACCAACAGACCCCTGGCAGTCTTCAAGCTGGCACTGGACAAGCACCTAAAGTCGGTTCCTGACCAGCCGGGCTGTGGCTCGTACGTTGGTTTGCGTGCAGCCAGCAGTACCAACCTGGTTGATCAGGCTCTGATCCACCAGGAGGCCTGGTCACAGACCGGGCCGCGGGGGCGTTGACCCCTGGAACTGTCTCTAGGTAAACTCCAGGTACACGTACAAGGTATACAGTCCTAGCTAACAGCAATGACATACTACTATATAGAAAGCCGCTTGTTATGTAAAGCATTTCGGGCAAATTTGGTCAGTTTTGTCCCAGGATGCGACCCACACCAGTCGACTAATATCCAGGTACACATTTTACTGATGGGTGAACATGGACAGCAGGTGTCTTATGGAAACATCCTGTTTTCGAGCCACACCGGGGATCGACCCCTGGACCATAGTATATGAGGTGAATGCACTAGCATTCGAGCTACGGGACACCGTGTTATCAATTTTTAAACTTTTTTTTTATCTTACTCTAAATCATGTTTTCTTTATTTTAAGTTAGGTTCAATAGGTTACAAAAACTAATAAACACATTTAAAAGCAAATAAGGAAAAAAAAGGCAGTGATACATCTGGCAACGAGGTGGTTGGAAAAATAGGAAACGTTCAAACTTGAATGCTTAAGACCTTTAGAGCAAGAATTGTCTGGAGAAGGGGGTAGGAATATAGTGGAATGTGAGGAAGGGAAGGAAAGAGGGAAAGGAGGGGAGTGCTGGTGGAGGGAGAGAAGAAAGCAAGGGAAGGAAGTGAGGGAATAGTGGGAGGGGAAACAAATGGTGGGGGGGAGGGGAAGGGAGAGGAATAGTTTAATTTTTAGTTTAATATGTTTATTATGCACCCCATACCCATCCTGTGGGCGGTAGTCAAAAGATTACAGAGGTATATAATTGAGAGGAATATCAAGGATGAATCACCCATTCTATCATCTCTCTCTCTCTCTCTCTCTCTCTCTCTCTCTCTCTCTCTCGCATTCCCTCTGAATTACCACCCCGACACACACACACGCACAAATGTATACATACGTGTCCTCCATTCTCATCATGACATTCCACTGTCTCTGGACTCACTTTACGTTCTTACATTTCCAGTACCACATCAGTACATATTTCCGTTGTTCAAACGTAAATCTGTCATTATCCATTTCTCAGACCAGTTTTCACCTGAAAAAGAAAGGACGTTACAGAGGCATGGACTGATAGTGCGTTTACATTTTTTTTGGGGGGGAGGGGGGACACCATATATATATATATATATATATATATATATATATATATATATATATATATATATATATATATATATAGCACGTAACCTGAACCGCAGCTCATTATTCATTCTTTCTACGTCAGCGATTTTTTCTTTCAGATGATCTGTCTCCTCACCTTGCTCAGTGGTGGCTGATCTTGAGAGGAACTTTTCTTCTTTCACTTCATCCAATTTCTCAGAACTACATCTCGAATACTTCGTACAGCTCCCCTGCGGTGGGCCGCGTGCCCAGAATGCTGCAGGTATTTCCTCTCTGGATCGCAACACTGAGTCTCTGAAAGAGGAAGCTGGTCGCCCTGTGGTCCTTGGTTTCTATGATGAGCTTTTCACCTAGCTCTTTGAGGAACTTTAGAGCACACTTGCCCCATGCTCCAAGGGTCTCCGACCCTATTGGAATGAAGTTATAGCAAGGGGGAAGGTCTTCATATTTTCGGATCTTCTGGGTCTCCCTGTGGCTGGCAGCTCCACCCCCTTCCACTACGGAGTATGGCAAGTAGGTGTCTGCCAATGTGGCAGAACAGGTGTAGTCCCAGGCAATCTGCTTTCCATCCTTCCAGGGTAGCATAGTGGCTCCATCAGGACGCTTTTGACTTCCATCAGACCTCTGTACTTGGCGAGGCTTCTCTTTATTATGTCATTGACCTCCTCATGTCTGGCATACTTCCCTTCTGCTGTGTGACACACGAGACCATGAAGTCCGAATTGATCAGCTGTCGCCCTGCCGCAAATACACCTATGTTCGGTGAGGATGGGGGCGGCTAGGCGAAGAGCAACACCAATCCGAATGGCCTGTGGGTCGAGACGGGTGCCCAGGAAGGAATTGGGAACAGCTAACAGGAAATCTGAGTGTGGTGCCTTCACTGCCAGGAGACGAGCTTTGTTCTTTCCTGAAGCATTGGAGAGCATTGTGTTGGCGGTTTTTTCCATGATCGGTTTGTCCCAGTGGGACTCTGTGCTGTTTGGGAGGAGCTGGTCTACTGGAGGAGTCTGTAAGGGTGTCCCACCGAATCTCTGCTTCAGTAAACCTGGGGTCTTGAGCTCCTACCACGTCTCTCAAGCGTTCGGGCACTATCTTCTTGACTAATGCACTGGAAGCCAAACACGAAGACAGAAAAGCAGGTAAAGCAACATGCGTTGCTTTACGCACCCCTATACCTCCCAGTCGCACTGGGAGGGTTGCCTGATCCCATTGCTCATCCTCTAGTGACAGGTTCAGTGCCTAAAATATATATATATATATATACATATATATATATATATATACATATATATATATATATATATATATATATATATATATATATATATATACACATGTACATATTCATAGTGTAATGACGAATATCATAATGAATTTTTAATATAATTAAGGAGTACTTTTCGTGTCAAATTGTTAGCCTGGCAGACAACAATAATAATAATAATAATAATAATAATAATAATAATAATAATAATAATAATAATAATAATAACGTTACCACCAACACTACTACCACTTCTACTACTACAACTCTTACTACTACTACTATTACTACTACTACTACTACTACTACTACTAATAATAATAATAATAATAATAACAATTCGATTCACAGAAAACTACAAAATATCCTGTATAAATTCAGATAGATTATTATTATAAAAAATAAGCGCAAAACCCGTAAGGGTTACACAGCGCTGCGAATTTAGATAGAAAATATAGTTTGATAAAGATTGAAAGAATATTTGGTGAAGAGCGCCTCACATTATATACACTGGGTCACCAAACAGTGTACATTATATACACTGCCTGGGTCACCAAACAGTGTACATTATATACACTGCCTGGGTCACCAAACAGTGTACATTATATACACTGCCTGGGTCACCAAACAGTGTGCATTATATACACTGCCTGGGTCACCAAACAGTGTACATTATATACACTGCCTGGGTCACCAAACAGTGTACATTATATACACTGCCTGGGTCACCAAACAGTGTACATTATATACACTGTCTGGGTCACCAAACAGTGTACATTATATACACTGGGTCACCAAACAGTGTACATTATATACACTGGGTCACCAAACAGTGTACATTATATACACTGTCTGGGTCACCAAACAGTGTACATTATATACACTGCCTGGGTCACCAAACAGTGTACATTATATACACTGCCTGGGTCACCAAACAGTGTACATTATATACACTGCCTGGGTCACCAAACAGTGTACATTATATACACTGTCTGGGTCACCAAACAGTGTACATTATATACACTGTCTGGGTCACCAAACAGTGTACATTATATACACTGGGTCACCAAACAGTGTACATTATATACACTGTCTGGGTCACCAAACAGTGTACATTATATACACTGCCTGGGTCACCAAACAGTGTACATTATATACACTGTCTGGGTCACCAAACAGTGTACATTATATACACTGTCTGGGTCACCAAACAGTGTACATTATATATACTGTCTGGTTCACCAGTGTACATTTTATGCACTGGGTCACCAAACAGTGTACATTATGTACACTGTTTAGGTCACCAAACAGTGTACATTATATACACTGGGTCACCAAACAGTGTACATTATATACACTGGGTCACTAAACAGTGCACATTATATACACTGGGTCACCAAACAGTGCACATTATATACACTGGGTCACCAAACAGTGCACATTATATACACTGGGTCACCAAACAGTGCACATTATATACACTGGGTCACCAAACAATGTACATTATATACACTGGGTCACCAAACAGTGCACATTATATACAATGGGTCACCAAACAGTGCACATTATATACACTGGGTCACCAAACAGTGCACATTATATACACTGGGTCACCAAACAGTGCACATTATATACACTGGGTCACCAAACAGTGCACATTATATACACTGGGTCACCAAACAATGTACATTATATACACTGGGTCATCAAACAGTGCACATTATATACAGTTTGGGTCACTAAACAGTGTACATTATATACACACTGGGTCACCAATGTATATTATATACACTGGGTCACCAAAGTGTACATTATATACACTGGGTCACCAAACAGTGTATATTATATACACTGGGTCACCAAACAATGTACATTATATATACTGGGTCACCAAGCAGTGTACATTATATACACCCTCTGGGTCGCCAAACAATGTACATTATATACACTGGGTCACCAAGCAGTGTACATTATATACACCCTCTGGGTCGCCAAACAATGTACATTATATACACTGGGTCACCAAACTGTGTACATTATATACACCCTCTGGGTCACCAAACAGTGTACATTATATACACTGTTTGGGTCACCAAATATTTTACATTATGTGCACTGTCTGGGTCACCAAACAGTATACATAATGTGAGTTGATATAAAGTTGTATATAATATTTGATAAGCTTAGTTTAGTCATAAAATTTTACACAGAGGAATAGGAGTGATATAGTTGTTTGTAGAATATATTTACCAGGTGTGGGGCTCACAACATTAAGGATGCAGGTTCAATCCTCAGGTAAGGCAAGATATATGGACAAGACTTCTTACACCTGCTGTCCCTATTCTTCATACTGTAAATAGGTACACGGGTGTTAATTGGCTATCACAGGTTGGATCCTGAGGAAAAATATTATGACACCAACGGTACTAATCTAAACTGGCTTTCATGGGTTATTAACCTTCCGGAGTTAATAATTCAGAGTAATTTATTCGTCAACATTCACACACACCTGGGGATCGAACACTGGTTTAGGGTGTGAGCCAAACGCTGTCACTGGGTCCCCTTAAAGGATAAGATAAGATTTCGTTCGGATTTTTAACCCCGGAGGGTTAGCCACCAATAGCTCTGACGTCCCACATCATAAAAATCTTTGAAAGAGTGCTAAGAAGCAGGATTGCAAATCACCTGGATTCCCAAAATCTGCACAATCCAGGGCAACATGGGTTCAGGGCAGGTCGCTCCTGCCTCTCACAACTACTGGATCACTATGACATGGCCTTGGATGCACTGGAAGAAAATCAGAATGCAGATGTAATATACACAGACTTTGCAAAAGCATTTGACAAATGCGATCATGGTGTAATAGCCCATAAAATACGTGCTAAAGGAATAACTGGGAAAGTGGGGAGATGGATCTTCAACTTCCTAACAAATCGAACACAAAGAGTAGTGGTCAACAGAGTTAAATCGGAGGCTGCCATAGTGAAGAGCTCTGTTCCACAAGGCACAGTACTCGCCCCCATCTTATTCCTTATCCTCATATCAGACATAAACAGAGATATACACCACAGCACCGTATCATCCTTTGCGGATGATACTAGGATCTGCATGAGGCTGTCATCTGCTGAGGACGCGGTTAACCTCCAAGAAGATATAAACAAAGTTTTCCAGTGGGCAACGGTAAACAATATGATGTTCAATGAGGACAAATTCCAACTACTCCGTTATGGAAAACTGGAGGAGATAATAACTAGAACAGAGTATACTACTGACTCCGGCCATACAATAGAGCGGAAAAATAATGTAAGGGACCTGGGAGTAGTAATGTCTGAGGATCTCACTTTCAAGGATCACAACAGTGCCACGATCGCACGTGCAAAGAAAATGATAGGATGGATAATGAGAACTTTCAAAACGAGAGATGCCAAGCCCATGATGATCCTTTTCAAATCACTTGTTCTCTCTAGGCTGGAATACTGCTGTACATTAACATCTCCATACAAAGCAGGTGAAATCGCAGATCTAGAGAGTGTACAGAGATCCTTTACTGCACGTATAAGTTCTGTCAAGCACCTTAACTACTGGGAACGCTTGAAAGCACTTGACTTGTACTCGTTGGAACGCAGGAGGGAGAGATATATCATAATCTACACTTGGAAAATCTTGGAAGGAATGGTCCCAAATCTGCACACAGAAATCACTCCCTACGAAAGTAAAAGACTGGGCAGGCGATGCAAAATGCCGCCAATAAAAAGTAGGGGCGCCATTGGTACACTAAGAGAAAACACCATAAGTGTCCGGGGCCCAAAACTGTTCAACAGCCTCCCATCAAGCATTAGGGGAATTGCCAATAAACCCCTGGCTGCCTTCAAGAGAGAGCTGGACAGATACCTAAAGTCAGTGCCGGATCAGCCGGGCTGTGGCTCGTACGTCGGACTGCGTGCGGCCAGCAGTAACAGCCTAGTTGATCAGGCCCTGATCCATCGGGAGGCCTGGTCGTGGACCGGGCCGCGGGGGCGTTGATCCCCGGAATAACCTCCAGGTAACCTCCAGGTAACCCAGGATAACCCAAGAATGTCAGTGCGTCATCGAGGACTGTCTAACTTATTTCCATTGGGATCCTTAATCTTGTCCCCCAGGATGCGACCCACACCAGTCGACTAACACCCAGGTACCTATTTGCTGCTAGGTGAACAGGACAACAGGTGTAAGGAAACGTGTCGAAATGTTTCCACCCGCCGGGAATCGAACCCGGGCCCTCCGTGTGTGAAGCGGGAGCTTTAGCCACCAGGCCACCGGGCCTTGATACTTGTGATGGGCTCATGATATAAGGAACTGGCTCTATGCTCCAATTCCTTGAGTCGAGTCTGAATGCCTTCTATTTCCCCAGGCGTTGTATGATCCCCACCGGTTTAGCACTTTCCAATGAATGTTAAAATAATATGTCACTGGGTTACAAAAAGGGAGACCAGTAAATAATGCAGTAGGGAATCTAGTTTTCTGTTTAATATTAATAAGCTAAGGGAGGTTGAATAAATGGGTTCAAAGAAGGACCCGTGTAAATGTTTGCAAATTTAAATAGTCCGCTCGATGACGTTGGCATCATGCGCATGCGTCCTACTGCGTCATTATCGATCGCGTCTTGAATTTATTTTTTAAGACATTGCAACAGACCTTAATGAACCCCAGTATTCTGCTTATTTCAATATTTTATTTTATTATTGATAATGCACTTACTTTAGTGAAACAATGTCGTTAAAAGGCAAAAAAATGTGTAATAATTTTATTCCTTGTGACATGTGACTGCATGCTGGGATGGCGGTGTCAACACGAGGGTTACTTTTTTATATTTTACTTCTGTGAACTATTTTATATATATGAATATGGTCTACGTATACTAGAGACAAACTAGGATAATATGGTAGGTTTGAAGTGTAGCAAGGCAGATCAGAGAAGGTAGAGAATAAAAAGTACATTGGTACCTGAGGGTGTAGTGTCAGTCGAGAGGTGTGGGAGGCGAGGTTCAGTAAGACTAAGATTGTAGTCGAGGTAGGTTGTGTTGTCCCTCGCCTCGGTATGTCATATGACTAGTGTATCTACTACTACAACCACCGGACCATCATTACCTTGCCTGCCGCCTTTTCCTTTCCTCTCGTAAGCTAGCGTGCCCGGAAAGTGTGTGAATAGTGCCAGATTTGCAAGGAGTGTTGCGCGTGGTGGTGAACGGATTTGACAATGCGGGCAAGGGAAAGAAACTAGGAATAGAAGATAAACGTTGAGCATGGCAGAAGCATCAGTGAAGTGATGTGTGTGTGTGGTCTGAGGAGTGGAGCAACAGCCTCCTCCCTCGGAGCGACAGGTGAGGCCCAGCCTTAGCCGTTCTATGGGGAAGGGGCTACCTTGATGCTTATGAAGGGTTTCTGATCAGAGGAATTGGATCTGTACTAACGGGTTTAGTAGCTTCCTATGAAATTAATACTAGTAATATTAATTTTCTGTTTTTGCCTCTTGATGAATGCATGTTACTCAGACACGTTCACAGGTAACGGATGTGATAGTGTTGATAACCGAGATATGGAAATAATACGATGTTTTTAATGGTAAACTTTAACCACCTGTGTTGATAAGCAGAAAAATGTCATTAAGTATCAAGTTAATTCACAGTAATGTTGCTGTATTCGTGTAGTAATGTGTGATAGTGTAGTGGTGGTGATTTGTGGCCTTGTAGTGATGTGTGGTCGTGTAGTGGTGATTTGTGGCTGTGTAGTGGTGGTGGTGATTTGTGTTCGTGTAGTAATGTGTGGGCGTGTAGTGGTGGTGATTTGTGGCCTTGTAGTGATGTGTGGTCGTGTAGTGGTGGTGATTCGTGGCCTTGTAGTGGTGGTGATTCGTGGCCTTGTAGTGATGTGTGGTCGTGTAGTGGTGGTGATTTGTGGCCTTGTAGTGATGTGTGGTCGTGTAGTGGTGGTGATTCGTGGCCTTGTAGTGATGTGTGGTCGTGTAGTGGTGGTGATTTGTGGCTGTGTAGTGGTAAGATAAGATAAGATTTCGTTCGGATTTTTAACCCCGGAGGGTTAGCCACCCAGGATAACCCAAGAAAGTCAGTGCGTCATCGAGGACTGTCTAACTTATTTCCATTGGGGTCCTTAATCTTGTCCCCCAGGATGCGACCCACACCAGTCGACTAACACCCAGTTACCTATTTGCTGCTAGGTGAACAGGACAACAGGTGTAAAGAAACTTGTCGAAATGTTTCCACCCACCGGGAATCGAACCCGGGCCCTCCGTGTGTGAAGCGGGAGCTTTAGCCACCAGGTGTGATTTGTGTTCGTGTAGTAATGTGTGGGCGTGTAGTGGTAGTGATTTCTAGCTGTGTAGTTGTGGTGGTGATTTGTGGCCGTGGAGTGATGTGTAATCGTGTAATGATTTGTAGTTGTGATGTGTGGTGGTGTGGTCGTGTAGTGTTGTGATTTTGTGTGTGTGTGTGTGTGTGTGTGTGTGTGTGTGTGTGTGTGTGTGTGTGTGTGTGTGTGTGTGTGTGTGTGTGTGTGTGTGTGTGTGTGTGTGTGTGAGGGGTAATCATTATTAACTTCAGGCCCTGATCCGAGTTCATCGATAATTTATTCCTTAAAATGTTTAATATATGTTGGTTATGCTATGGACATATTTTTTATTATGGAAATAGTAAGAGAATTAGGCTACGTTTCTTACAATGTCCATTATAAAAATAGGTCCAGCCAATCTAAAATAAGTTAACGTGACTTGACTTTACTCTGCCAGCGGCAGATAGAGGAATGGCGCACCTTCGTTTATGTCCGATGCGTCCTTGTTTACACTGCTGTATTGGCCTGGCGCGTTACCTTACTCTATAGTAACCATTGATATGCTTATGACCTACCAAAATAATTTTTTCTGCAATCTCCCAAAATCAAATTTTGCACAAGAAATAAGAGTTGTTGCCAGGATATACAGTGTGTGTGTGTGTGTGTGTGTACTCACCTATTTGTGGTTGCAGGGGTCGAGTCTTAGCTCCTGGCCCCGCCTCTTCACCGGTTGCTACTGGGCCCTCTCTCTCCCCGCTCCATGAGCTTTATCAAACCTCGTCTTAAAACTGTGTATGGTTCCTGCCTCCACTACGTCATTTTCTAGGCTATTCCACTGCCTGACAACTCTATGACTGAAGAAATACTTCCTAATATCTCTCTGACTCATTTGTGTCTTCAACTTCCAATTGTGGCCTCTTGTTTCTGTGTCCCATCCCTGGAACATCCTGTCTTTGTCCACCTTGTCTATTCCACGCAGTATTTTATATGTCGTTATCATGTGTCCCCTGACCCTCCTGTCCTCCAGTGTCGTCAGGCCGATTTCCCTTAATCTTTCTTCATAGGACATTCCCCTTAGCTCTGGAACTAACCTTATCGCAAACCTTTGTACTTTCTCTAGTTTCTTGACGTGCTTTATCAAGTGCGGGTTCCAAACAGGTGCTGCATACTCCAGTATGGGTCTGACATACACGGTGTACAGTGTCTTGAACGATTCCTTACTAAGGTATCGGAATGCTGTTCTCAGGTTTGCCAGGCGCCCATATGCTGCAGCAGTTATCTGATTGATGTGTGCTTCCGGAGACATGCTCGGTGTTACCTGGAGTTTGGTATAAACCTTGGTAATAAATACCGACAAGTTGGTTTAGAAAGACACGTAAGCAAACACTATAACATATTTATTAGAAAACGTTTCGGTCCTGGGACCTTGATCACTTCTAACATACAGAGGTAGAAAGACATTATATATATAGGCGGAGAGTGAGATGTGACGCACGTGACCTGAGGAAAGTCATAAGAACATAATAATGGAGGAACACTGCAGAAGGCCTACTGGCCCATGCGAGGCAAGTCCTTATCAAAACAACCTCTACCTATGATGAGGACGGGTAGAAGTGATCAAGGTCCCAGAACCGAAACGTTTTCTAATAAATATGTTATAGTGTTTGCTTACGTGTCTTTCTAAACCAACCTGGAGTTTACCTGGAGAGAGTTCCGGGGGTCAACGCCCCCGCGGCCCGGTCTGTGACCAGGCCTCCTGGTGGATCAGAGCCTGATCAACCAGGCTGTTACTGCTGGCTGCACACAAACCAACGTACGAGCCACAGCCCGGCTGATCAAGAACTGACTTTAGGTGCTTGTCCAGTGCCAGCTTGAAGACTGCCAGGGGTCTGTTGGTAATCCCCCTTATGTGTGCTGGGAGGCAGTTGAACAGTCTCGGGCCCCTGACATTTATTGTATGGTCACTTAACGTGCTAGTGACACCCCTGCTTTTCATTGGGGGGATGGTGCATCGTCTGCCATGTCTTTTGCTTTCGTAGTGAGTGATTTTCGTGTGCAAGTTCGGTACTAGTCCCTCTAGGATTTTCCAGGTGTATATAATCATGTATCTCTCCCGCCTGCGTTCCAGGGAATACAGTTTTAGGAACCTCAAGCGCTCCCAGTAATTGAGGTGTTTTATCTCCGTTATGCGCGCCGTGAAGGTTCTCTGTACATTTTCTAGGTCAGCAATTTCACCTGCCTTGAAAGGTGCTGTTAGTGTGCAGCAATATTCCAGCCTAGATAGAACAAGTGACCTGAAGAGTGTCATCATGGGCTTGGCCTCCCTAGTTTTGAAGGTTCTCATTATCCATCCTGTCATTTTTCTAGCAGATGCGATTGATACAATGTTACTGTCCTTGAAGGTGAGAACCTCCGACATGATCACTCCCAGGTCTTTGACGTTGGTGTTTCGCTCTATTTTGTGGCCAGAATTTGTTTTGTACTCTGATGAAGATTTAATTTCCTCGTGTTTACCATACCTGAGTAATTGAAATTTCTCATCGTTGAACTTCATATTGTTTTCTGCAGCCCACTGAAAGATTTGGTTGATGTCCGCCTGGAGCCTTGCAGTGTCTGCAATGGAAGACACTGTCATGCAGATTCGGGTGTCATCTGCAAAGGAAGACACGGTGCTGTGGCTGACATCCTTGTCTATGTCGGATATGAGGATGAGGAACAAGATGGGAGCGAGTACTGTGCCTTGTGGAACAGAGCTTTTCACCGTAGCTGCCTCGGACTTTATTCTGTTGACGACTACTCTCTGTGTTCTGTTAGTGAGGAAATTATAGATCCATCGACCGACTTTTCCTGTTATTCCTTTAGCACGCATTTTGTGCGCTATTACGCCATGGTCACACTTGTCGAAGGCTTTTGCAAAGTCTGTATATATTACATCTGCATTCTTTTTGTCTTCTAGTGCATTTAGGACCTTGTCGTAGTGATCCAATAGTTGAGACAGACAGGGGCGACCTGTTCTAAACCCATGTTGCCCTGGGTTGTGTAACTGATGGGTTTCTAGATGGGTGGTGATCTTGCTTCTTAGGACCCTTTCAAAGATTTTTATGATATGGGATGTTAGTGCTATCGGTCTGTAGTTCTTTGCTGTTGCTTTACTGCCCCCTTTGTGGAGTGGGGCTATGTCTGTTGTTTTTAGTAACTGTGGGACGACCCCCATGTCCATGCTCCCTCTCCATAGGATGGAAAAGGCTCGTGATAGGGGCTTCTTGCAGTTCTTGATGAACACAGTTCCACGAGTCTGGCCCTGGGGCAGAGTGCATGGGCATGTCATTTATCGCTTGTTCGAAGTCATTTGGCGTCAGGATAACATCGGATAGGCTTGTGTTAACCAAATTTTGTGGTTCTCTCATAACAAATTCATTTTGATCTTCGACTCTCAGTCTGGTTAGCGGCTTGCTAAAAACTGAGTCATATTGGGACTTGAGTAGCTCACTCATTTCCTTGCTGTCATCTGTGTAGGACCCATCTTGTTTAAGTAGGGGCCCAATACTGGACGTTGTTCTCGACTTTGATTTGGCATAGGAGAAGAAATACTTGCTATTTCGATGCTTGCTATTTCTCTGACCAGTGTCTCCCTACGCATTTCAGATATATTGACCTCTTTTAGCCGCTCTGTTATTCTTTTCCGTCGCCTGTAAAGGGAGCGCCTGTCTCTTTCTAATTTACATCTACTCCTCCCTTTTCTTAGAGGAATAAGCCTTGTGCATACATCGAGTGCCACCAAGTTAATCTGTTCTAGGCATAAGTTGGGGTCTGTGTTGCTTAGTATATCTTCCCAGCTTATATCGGTTAGGACTTGGTTTACTTGGTCCCACTTTATGTTTTTGTTATTGAAGTTGAATTTGGTGAATGCTCCCTCGTGACTAGTCTCATTATGTCGGTCTGGGGCTCCACGCATACATGTCTGAACCTCAATTATGTTGTGATCTGAGTATATTGTTTTTGATATGGTGACATTTCTTATCAGATCATCATTGTTAGTGAAGATGAGGTCTAGTGTATTCTCCAGTCTAGTAGGCTCTATTATTTGCTGGTTTAAATTGAATTTTGTGCAGAGATTTAAAAGCTCGTGTGAGTGTGAGTTTTCATCAGAGCTGCCTCCTGGTGTTATTACTGCAACAATATTATTTGCTATATTCCTCCATTTTAGGTGCCTTAAGTTGAAATCCCCCAGGAGCAAGATGTTGGGTGCAGGAGCTGGAAGATTTTCCAGACAGTGGTCAGTTTTTAACAGCTGTTCCTGGTATTGCTGGGATGTTGCATCCGGAGGCTTGTAGACTCACCCCAAGATCTTTCTCCTTGAGTGAGGTTTGCAGTCTTTGGCCACCTAGCCTATACTCTGTCTGTGGTCTTCTGTGCCCTTCCCCTATCTTCATGACTTTGCATTTGGCAGGATTAAATTCGAGAAGCCATTTGCTGGACCAGGTGTCCAGTCTGTCCAGGTCTCTTTGAAGTCCTGCCTGGTCCTCATTTGATTTAATTCTCCTCATTAACTCACATCATCTGCAAACAGGGACACTTCTAAGTCTAACCCTTCCATCATGTCGTTAACATATACCAAAAATAGCACTGGTCCTAGGACCGACCCCTGTGGGACCCCGCTCGTGTGTGTGTGTATGTATGTATGTATATATATATATATATATATATATATATATATATATATATATATATATATATATATATATATATATATATATATATAACGACATGCTTGTATTTTACATAATGTACTGCGAAAGGTTTGACCAGGACCTAAATTCAGTATTGACCTCTGTATACCTATGTGTACTAATCAATGTGTGGTTGTAGGGGTCGATTCATAGCTCCTGGCCCCCTCCTCTTCACTGGTCTCTGCTTGGTCCACTTTCTCCCGGCTCCAAGAGCCTTATTGTACCGCTTCGTAAGCTGTGTATGGATCCCGCCTCCACTTCTTCACTCTCCAGAGTGTTCCACTTTCTGACAACTCTAATACTTCCTAAAATCCCTGTGTGTGTTTAAGATGGTTTGTGATGGTAAGATAATTTTTATCAGATCAACAAATGTTTTTACAAACAGTAGTATAAACTTTTACAGTGGTTCTGAGGGTACATAGATCATAGATGTAGGCACACACAAATGACACTGTATATCGAACTCAGGATAACGTAATAAAGTTAAAATGTGGAATATTTAAATTTCCATTATTTTGCTCTAGTGTCGTGCGTGTATGGTGGACTGGTGGTGTTGGTGTGTGGGGCGGTGTTCTGGGTGGTGGTGATGTCACGGTGGTGGTCTTTATGTAGTGTTTCTGTTGTGGTGTTTATAGTCGTCTGAATGTTTTTTTTTGTTGATTCATATATCTTGACTATTATTATTCCCCTTCCCATTTCCATTCTCCATTTCACCCCCCATTTTCCCCTTCCATTGCCCCTTTCTCCATTTCATCTTTCATTCTCTTCCCATTTCTCCCCTATTTCACCCTCTCCCCCCCTTTCCTCCAATTTTCCCTCTTACCCATTTTCCCCTTCACCCTTTTTCCCTCCATTACATTACACTTACTGGATTGAATTCCATCCCTCGCGCGTTTTTTTGGCATTCGTGCAATTTGTCTTGATCGTTTTGAAGTATGTATCTTGCCGTGCTCCTCTCTTTCTATTCTCACTGTTATTGCATCATCTGCGACTAGTGATGTATGTGTTCCTCGTGGTGTGTCATAAACACACCCGGAAAAGGATGGTTATCAGAACGGATCCTTGAGAGACTCCGGTTTCTACATAACAAAAACCACTGACATCTCTCAGCATGACTGTTTCCTAATTCTGTTCATTGTACTACCTTCCCTGTTACTCCTACTCCTTGTGGTGAAGCAGGATGGAAAGGGATGGGGTTGTTTTTGGTGAAGTCGGGTAGGCTGATGGGAAAGGGAGGGTGTTGCAATTAAGTGGGATTGCTGGGGGGAGTAGGTTGTGATACGCAGGGCAGGCCGCATAGGAGAGTGGGTAAAGAGCCAATTTTTTTTATTTCAGAAAATATATCAGTTTTACCCGTGACTGGTTTCGAGAGTTTTCCCCTACCCTCGCAACTCATCCTGGAACCAGGCTTTTCTGTTTATTGCCTGTTCATTCATGCTGTTGCTTGTGAAGGCACTCTGACGTACATATCCATTACAGCCTGATTGATCTGACACTTGTCCTAGGTAGAGATAAAGCTTCCTCTTGAAATCTTGTTCGATTATCTGGCAATATTTCTAATATATATATATATGTTGGTAGAATGTTGAATGTTTTTGGACGGGCATAAATTTATACAAGAGATCCGAAGGCACATATATGTGAACATTCATATGTATTATGTAGATTTAATCAAGAATAACCCAATAAAGTCAAACCATACAACATATCATTTGGGATCATTATTTTTATTGTATTTACGAGGAAGTGCTAAACTGTAGGGGGGTCATAAAGCGCCTGAGGATTAGAAGGTAATCATTTTTGATCTAAAGATAGGGAAGGTAGCTCTAATTCTTGGATTAAGAGCTCTTCGCCAGCATTAAGACATCCTCTCCCTCCTCCCCTTGAAATAGGAAGAGGGTATTTCTCAAGATTTTATGTGGTGTTACTGAATAAGATGTAGGTATACTGGACAGAGTGAGATGGTTTGAGTAGTTTTGGATAGTTGATTTGGGAAGTGGGGGAGGGACTGTGCGTGTGCGGTGTGTCAAGTGCGTGTGCATAGAGAGAGAGAGAGAGAGAGAGAGAGAGAGAGAGAGAGAGAGAGAGAGAGAGACCCCCCAATGGAACTAAGCCACCTTATTTGACTTTGTTAGGTTATCTTATGTTTAATCAATGCAGTATTGTATACATCCGTAAAATGTGCCCTAAAGACCATTGTGAATTTTTTGCATTATATATTATGCAATTCCTGTCTCCCCTTCCCCTTTCACCACCACTCGCTTCTCCCCACTTACTGTTTGAAACAATACCCTGCTGTGGACAACGCGAAGTTAGGCTGTGCTGCCTTGGTGAATTTTACTTCCCCCATCTTAAAACTTTTGTATGCATTTCCCTGTGGTTCGACTTTCCCATTTGTTTGGATATTTTTTGCTCTCGTCATTCCATTGTCCCTTCAGAAATTTCGTACATTGGTAGACAGCAATAATCCAGGAAGGTACTATCTTCAGTCATACGTGTACAACGGAAACCTTTTAAGTGTTTTGCAGTCGGGCGAGATTTCTGTTCTATTTCGTGAACGTGTAAACTGAAGGTAAATATTATAAACCTCTACATACATTCAGCATGCACATACCTTTGTATACATATACCTTTGTGTACACATACTTTGTATATGCATACCTTTGTATACGCATACCTTCATATACACATACTTTCACATACAAACATTCGTAATAGCAAGTTCGCAGTCCTGTAAAAAAAAAAATTCTACCTTGGAGGCTTGAGTCTGAGAGCAGGCCGTGAAGATAATCAAGAGAACCAATAATAGATAGCAGTATACACAGTGTCTTGTTTCATTGTTCATATTATCTCATTTTCAGTATAGGAAGCCCAGTCAGAAACCAGGCCACGGGGGCGATGATCCCTTGAGCGAAGATAAATCTCGCTAAAACGCATCAGTCGCTTGTCCTTTGCTCCAATAAAGGGTAAACTGTTTGTGGTGCTGGTGTGTACTCATTGATTTGCGTTTCCTGGAATCGAGAATGGGCTTTTGGCCCCGCTGCCTAGCGGACTTTGATCGGCATCAGTGATTTCTGGCCCATTGGGCCTTATTATATCTAGTTTTGAAGCTATGTATTTAATATGCCTCTACTGCCTCATCCAAGTCATTCCACTTTTAAACCATCCTGAGACTAAAGAAATACTTCGTGACATTCCTGTAGCTTATTTGTCTTTAGCTTTCATTTCCGTTCCCTTATTCGTGGTTCTCTTTATTCAGCCCATCCTTATCAATTTCTCTTAAGATTTTGTATATCGTAATCATGTCTTCCATTGTCCTCTCCGGCAAGGTCGTCAGGTTCAGTTTCTCCACTCTCTCCACTTAGTGCATTCCCCACAGTTCTGGTACATAGTTTGGTTGCAAACCTTTTGGAACTTCACATGCTTGACCAGGTGTAGGCTACACTTTGGGGTCTCATACACAGTCATTGGCAAATTATGTTCATGGAATTCTTGCTTTTCATTTTTTGTTGGCTCCGTTTTTCCCATCTCGGTTGAGACAGTACAGAAAGCGACGCGCTGTAGCTGAAATGAACACTTAGTTTCAGAACGATTGAGATACAGTATCTGTTGTCATTTCCAGAGTACACTGAGAACACATGGAGATGTCACGGACTGCCTTGAACAAATTATTATTGTCGTTGTGAGGCCAGAACAGTGTTGTCAAGGAGAGCTCTAGTGCCTTGAAAGGTGCCCTCACTGACCTGGCATCTTACATTTTAACTTCGCAAAAGCCCTCCTGAAAATTTCCGGGCCTTAACTACATTTTCTTCTGTGCTTTATGGAGTACATTATACACCAAGACTTATGTATCTGTGTATATATACACACAGCTATCAATTTATTTAAGGGATTAATGTAATACTGCTATTTTACATTCTAAATTGATCTGTGTATACAGATTTCATTAATCCATGTATTAGGGAGTAATGTGTATTTACAGTCGTTACTCTGATTCTTATTTTAGTGATCAAATTATTATAATTATCATTGTCTTACGGAAAACTCCATTCCCATTGGGATTACACAGCCTCTTAGCAATGGGAGGCAATCAGGGTAGATCCAAAGGGGCAGACAGGTTCACTTCTGAGATCAAGAACCCTCGCACTGACACCAAGTCCCTTAAGGGATTTAAGATTAAAGTGTTCCTGATTTGTGCAGCTTTAAACACCCACGGACACTTAGTATGATCATGACACGTAACAAACGTAACTAAAGCAAGCATTAGGTCTAATTAAAGTCAGTGATCGTGGCACCTAACAAACTAATTTAAGCATTAGAGCTAAGTTAATGCTCCTATTACTTTAACCTGTTACTTCCAGTGACTGCGTATTGCGTTCTGTTTATATTTATTTGCGGTCATTCGTTTCGTATCCAAGTAGGTATTGTTTGTCATTTAATCCATATCTGATTGTAGATTTTCGCTCTTCTCATAAGTCATTATTCCTGCTTTTATGATTTACAACTACATTTTTACTAATACAACCACCTCACCTACTAGAACCACCACCACTACTTCTACCACCATCACCATCACTACATTGACTGCAGTCACTACAACCATTACTTCTTCTATCACCTCTGCTAATACCGCCACTAGCATTGCTACCATCATTGCCACCGACAGTGCTATGACCGTTGCCGCTGCTGCTATAGCAACTACAACTATTACAACCAGTACTAGTCTACCGCCATTACAAGTATCCGAATTAAAGTACCGTACAGGAGAAATATTGGAGCTGGAACAAATACAGAGATCGTTTACGGCTCACATTGAGCCAGTAAAGCACCTAAACTACTGGAAACACCTGCAAGTCTTGAACATGTACTCATTGGAGCGAAGGAGAGAGAGAGGTACATAATATATACCTGGAAGGTACTCGAGGGCTTGGTCCCAAATCTGCATACTGCCATAACAACATACTTAAGTGAGATATATGGGAGGAAGTGTAAAATAAACCCAGTGAGACGCAGGGGTGCGGTGAGGACAATAAGGGAACACTGTATCAACATCCGGGGTCCCACACTTTTCAACATCTTACCAGAAGATATCAGAAACACTGCTGGAACAAGTGTAGAAGCCTTCAAGAGGAAACTAGACATGTATATTCACCAGGTGCCAGATCAACCAGGCTGTGATGGATATGTGGGGCAGTGGGCCTCCAGCAGCAACAGCCTGGTTGACCAGGCAAGCACCCGAAACTCTTCAAAGGTATATCAAAGGTAAAGGTACAGTATATTTAAATGTGTATCAGTCAGCCATGTTGTAAATAATGTCATATGTCGAAATGAACAAGGCTCAAGACGTATACCAAGAATTCATTACTTATGTGTGTTATTGTCACGGCGAAAGTATAGGCGAGTGTTACTGTCACGGCGGAAGTGTAGTTGGGTATTATGGTCACGGCGAAGGTGCGTAGGCGGATGTTCGTGGGTCCTGTTGCCACGGCAAAGGGATATGCGGACCTGTTATTATCACTGCGGAAGTGTAGTTGGGTGTTATGGCCACTGCCAGGATGTAGGCTGGTGTTATTGTCACGGTGAAAGTGTAGGCGGGTGCTGTTGTCACGGCGAAGGTGTTTGTGGACACGATACTAACGAGTCACTAAGTTTAAAATAATAGGCTGCCCGACATTTCTGTTCCATGGATCATTAAATTCAACGTGCTCACATTAAGGTGCATGGGACTTGCTCTCACATTATGGTGTATGTAACGTGCTCTCACATTATGGTGTATGTAACGTGTTCTCACATTAATATATAGCTCTATAAAGTGCTCTCGCATTAATATGTGGCACTGAAACGTGTTATTGCATTTATATGTAGCTATTTTCAACATGTGTAGCTATGTAATGTGCTCTCACATTAATGTGTATGTAACGTTCTCTTGCATTAGTGTGTATGTACCATGCTCTCAGGTTAATGTGCATGTAACGCAGAGGAAGGACGCAACATAAATTTAGGTATCTTTATTGCCGACACGTTTCACCTGCCCAGCAAGTTTCTTCAGTCTAATACAGGTGTGATTAATATATTGAAGATGGAGATTTTGATTAGCTTGGTCAGACTGACCAAACTACGCAACTAAACACCTTCCATCCAGGCTGTGGGACTGAACTTCTCAACAGGACTTCACTTCAACAAGGCTGAGAGACTAAACACCTCAAAGTCTGCTTCTTAAACGATCTTCAGTATATTACTTGCTTCTGTAATCGACTGAAGAAGCCTGCTGCGCAGGCGATGCGTCACGGCAACAAAAGTACCTAAATGTTACTCAGGTGTCTGTTGCATCTGCTTGTTGGTATTGTATACGTTAAATATAGTATATGTGACGTACTCGCATTAATGTGTATTTGACAAGTTCTCATGTATATGTTACGTGCTGTCGCATTAATGTGTTTGTAATCTGCTCTCATATTAATGTACGCAACTTGCTTTTACATTAGTGTGTATGTAACATACACATATGTTGTGATGTATGTTACGTGCTCACACACAGAGGTTCTCAGGAATTTTTGTAATACTCTTCAAGTTGGAGCTGTGTCGCAGTTGTGTATGACCTGTCCTCCAAATAGGACGGGCGTTTTTTGCACATACTACGTTTCGTTAATTCCTGTCCGATCCAAGCCTTTTCAAAAATTCAATATTAGATATTATCTCGTGTGTGTGTGTGTGTGTGTATATATATATATATATATATATATATATATATATATATATATATATATATATATATATATATATATATATATATATATATATATATATATATGTGTGTGTGTGTGCGCGCGCGCGCAACAACCACTGTGAAAGGGTAGTGAAATTCCAAGCGCTTTCGTGACTTCTCACAAGTTCCTTGAAAATGTGAGAAGTCACGAAAGCGCTTGGAATTTCACTATCCTTTCACAGTGGTTGTTTTGCATATTCTGATATTACCTGTTTACTGTGATCTTATTGCATATATATACATATGTGTGTGTGTATGACAGTAACGATATAACATAAACGAACAGCTTGGGTCTGGCAGCGCATGATGTATGGTAGTCCCATAGTGTTGCTATCCAAGCGGATGTTTAAATTGGAGAATGGGCTGGATAAATATGTTTAGTGAGTCACTGTGACAGAATTCGAAATTGAGGCATGATGTTGTGTGCCGACTCCTGTTTCCCTTGCAGCCCAGAACCTCTGAGGTATCTACTTCTTTTTGGCTCTCCTTGGTATATGAATAGTTATTAGTATCTGTGGGTATTAAAAGAGAATCATTGTAGAAGGCCTACTGGCCCATGCGCAAACTAGAACATATTTATTAAAAAACGTTTCAGTCCTGAGACTTTGAAACGTTTTCTAATAAATGCCCGGCCTGGTCATGCGAGGCTTGGTCATGGACCGGGACGCGGGGGCGTTGACCCTCGGAACACCCTCCAGGTATGTCCTAATTTTTTCTCACGTTTCTTTTAAATCACTGGTCGATATCCAGTTGCCAACCAAGGTTTATTCCGTACTGGCCCCTGCTTCGTAGAACCTACTCGCTTCAAACCATTTCTACTCGTGTATTTACCTATTTTTTAAAAAAAGACACGGAAATTATTTAATGGACACTATTTGGTAGATATTGAGATTTTGTATTTCAGAGGCTTATTTGAAAAGAGATGTTCTCACACTTGACAAGGCCGCTGTTGACTGAGCGATAGTGAATGGGTTTCTCTGGGTTACCCTAAATTGATGGTAAACGGACAATGTGATAAAATTATGCAACTCATTGCTAAATTATTGCTCCTATATACCCACCCTTTCTGAATCTGATCCCGTCTTCCTGTTGAAGCTGAGTCACTGGTTCGTAGGGGAAAGATCCCGTGGATTATGTCTTGGTAATTTTTATTGCAAGCAGTCTAAGGACGGTAAGCCTGGCATTTACTTTGGTTTAAATACTGAGGCTATTTCCCTATTCGACAGAATTATATTTCAGTATGAGGGCTGAAGATTTTAGGACTTTCATTAATAAAATAAATTTTAAATTTAAATTAATATTCATAGTAAATTGCAAATGTAGTTGAAATTGGTAATGATGGCAGTGAATTAAGAACATTAATTTTGTGTTAAAATCATTGAATAGTTAAAGGGTTCTAATGCTTGTAAATTTTACACCTTCATTCAAAACATGTCTACGTAGTATTTGAGATAGGTTGACGGAAGTGATATTGATTACTGTGTGTAGCATGATCTAGACTAAAACATACCAAACGTAGTAATCAGTAGATTCTAGAGATTGACAATTCATCATTAGTTTATTAAGAGTTTCAGTACTGTAGAGGAAAGTAGTGGGGGGTGGGGGAATATGGGGAGGCTGTTAATAGAAATTGAAAAAAATCTGGTGACTATCTTGTGTTGACCTGTGCTAATCCATTTATGCACCACCAGTAAAAAAATCATACTTGTTTTATTATTATTTATTAATACATCGGCCGTCTCCCTCCAAGGCAGGGTGGCCCGATAAAGAAAAACTTTCACCATCATTCACTCCATCTCTGTCTTGCCAGAGGCGTGCTTACACTACTGTTATAAAACTGCAACATTAACACCCCTCCTTCAAAGTGCAGGCACTGTACTTCCCATCTCCGGTTTCCCTGAATCCTTTCATAAATGTTACCCTGCTCACACTCCAGCAGCACGTCAAGTCCTAAGAACCATTTGATTCCATTTATTCCTATCTAACACGCTCACGCATGCTTGCTGGAAGTCCAAACCCCTCTCACTCAAAACCTTTACCCCCTACCTCCAACCTTTCCTAGGCCGACCCCTACCCCGCCTTCTCTCCACTACAGATTTATACACTGTCGAAGTCATTCTATTTTGTTCCATTCTCTACATGTCCGAACCACCTCAGCAACCCCTTCTCAGCCCTCTGGATAATAGTTTGGTAATCCCGCACTTCCTAATTTCCAAACTACGAATTCTCTGCATTCAACGCCGCACATTGTCCTCAGACATGACATCTCCACTGCATCCATCATTCTCCTTGTTGCAACATTCACCACCCATGCTTCGTACCCATATAAAAGTGTTGGTATAACTAAACCCTCGTTCATTCCCCTCTTTGCTTCCATGGACAATGTTCTTTGTCTCTACAGACCCTTAAGGGCACCACTCACCTTTTCCCCTTATCAATTCTATATGATTCACCTCATCTTCATAGACACATCTGCTGACACGCCCACTCCTAAATATCTGAATACATTCACCTCCTCCATACTCCCTCCAATCTGACATCCAATCTTTCGTTACCTATTTTTTTATCCTCATCACCTTACTCTTTCATGTATTCACTATTAATTTTCTTCTTTTACATACCCTACCAAACTCATCCACCAACCTCTGCAACTTCTCTTCAGAATCTCCCAAAAGTAGTGTCATTAGCAAAGAGCAACTGTGACAACTCCCACTTTGTGTTAGATTCTTTATCTTTTAACCCCACACCTCTTGCCAACACCCGAGCATTCACTTCTCTTTCAACCCATTTATGAATATATTGATATTGTATTTTAGCTTATTTGTAACTAGTGATGTCTCTGCTTCAAGGATTTTTTCATATATGTATATTTTTTAAATTTCCAATGGTGAAAGCACATACTATCTACTCTTTTAAATAATTTCATTAGTCAACCACTCTGTTCTTATATACATTTCTTGGTACTGCTCGGCCCTCGTGTTACTAAACTTGTCGAGGTCGTTTTTTTTTTTTTTTTAATTTGACCCATTGTAAATAAATGTTTTTATAAGTTTATGTAACCAAACCTGACATGAAGCATAGAGAAACTGATTTTAGAAATTGGGCAAAAGAATCAATGTAAAATTGAGATGTGTTGCTCACTTAGCAGGGCTTTAGGTCATTTAACAGAGTCCTTCCGCTGACTTACTAGTTTACCCTGCTGAAAATGAAATATCACATCGCAAGATGTGTATTCGAGGAGCTAGTGAATGTTTCTTTGCCACTCATTACCTACCTACCTACCTGGAGAGTTTCGCGTCAACATTCCAGTCCCAGACCAGATCAATCAGGCTAGGCTGTTAGTGCTAGCCGCACGAAGTCCAACGTAAGCACTTCAGCCCGGCTGATCAGGAACTGACTTAAGAAACTTGTCCTGTTCTCTTTTGAAGACATCCCGGGGGTTTAATGGTGATTCCGCCTCATGTATGAAGGAAGGGCATTGAATAGTGTTGAGTTTTCCTTAGTGTACTCACGGCACCCTAAGTACTTCATTTGGGGGTGGGGGAGTATTTTGCACCGTCTGCCAAGTCTCATGCTTTCATGGGGCAGTGATGTTTGTGCAGATTTAGGACCAATCTTAGAATTTGTGAAGTATTAAAATTTGTTCCTCTTAAATTCTAACCATCAGTATTTGTTTTAGCACGGTTAATTTATACAGTGGGAAGCTTGATACGACATCCTTGGGCATTATGGTGACCTTGGCGCTAACGGATTTTAAACGCTTCCCCATGAAAATAATACGTTGACCACATTCTAACCCATCCTATTTCACACTCTGTTCTCCTAGGGCCCTGGGCAATTACCGAGCGTTAATATTTAAACGTTCCATGTATACCTATATTAACGTATATTTAACCACAAGTATGCAAATAAAAAAATCAAACGACAAGTTTAGCAGCGGAGTATCTTAGGTTATCCACCAAAATGTTTATATCTGTACGCATATCATGTGTGATATAATGACGGGTTGCGCCTGGTGTAATGTAGGCATAGTAGTTAATTTTTATTCAGATACATTATAGAAGTCTGGATTTTTACAATTGTTTCGAGTAGTAATATATGTGTCAATTAGCGTAGGATAACCCAGTAAAATCAAACACTGTGACTTATACACTTAAAATATAGTTAGGCATAATATATTTAAGTTTTATACATCATTCTTACTCATTATATTAAAATAACAGGTGGCAGTAAACTTGATTTCAGTCTACCGCAGACCAACATATAAAAATAGCCTGAATTATGTAACATCACGACGATAGAACCAAGCGCTGGATCATATTTAGATTCGTATTAAGAGCACGTAGTTTTTTTTCTACTTCTGCGTATTTGGAAGAATATAATATATCAATCAAGTTTTCAGCGAGCGTCACACTACCTGCAGTATTTCATCATCGACTGCAAGAAGGAAGCCGAGAAGATACTTCATAACTCGAAGTTGTAACACTACACCCACCCGATAAATTGTGTTCTCCGTCAACAAACCCAGCCACAACCTTTCCCACAACCTTTCCAGTACCTTGGTTAGAGTTAATATTGGTCACCAACATTTCGTCTATAACTATAAAAGACTTAGTAAAGAAAATTAAGCCAATAAACATTACTTTGGCATTTATATTATACTATGTGGAGGTTGTGACAAGATTTATGTAGGTGAAACCTGCAGAGACCTATCTGCCGGAACATTAACCCATCCCGAAGCGACAATATTAGAAATACGTATACCCTACATACACATACAGAGAATCACCTTATGAACTTCTTTGACTCAAGACATCAACAAAGACAGTGACCACCGGAGCAAAATATGTTTAGAATCCGCAGCAATAGCCACAACCAATGGCATTAATGAAAAATCAGGATCATTCGTTCAATCTCCGAAGTTTTGGCGAGGTTTATTTTCCCAAAGCCTGATGGTGTGACCACCTAACCTCGTTCGTGATTCGCTTTAACTTCATCACCTCATTCTTTCACTCGGGGCCTCTCCCCATCCTTATCAATATCCACGTCTTGTTTTGTGTGAATTGATGAAGTCCCTGGTGGACGAATAAAATGTCATAACCTACATTATAGCTTATTAACGTAATGGGTGGCAAGCAGGGAAAATGTGTGAAATTAATTCAGCATAGAGTTAGTTGATT
>NC_091341.1:19261126-19266126 GCF_038502225.1 Cherax quadricarinatus
AATGATACCCAAAACCAGTAGCAGATGTAACTGGGCTAATCACTGTGGACTGTAGATAGAGGATGTTTTAGCCTTAATAAATGAGTGTAGTAAGTTACTCCTAACGTGAAGTAGAAGCTAGAAAGGAGAACACGGATCAAATGGTATGGTATACATTTACCGAGTGTATTGATGGGAAATTGCAAAACATTCCCTAAGAGTTCAGCGGAAACCAGTGTTTATAATACGGTACTGTTTAATGTCTGGGTAACTGCTTGCTTGGAGTAATTCTGTCTCTTTCGGAGGGTAACTGCGGCACTTTATTATTGTTATTAATTTAAAAGGAAGGGAGTAAGCATGGTTATGTTAGCGAACTTAAGGTGTAACAGTGCCAGAAAGGTTAAATACTGCTGCCTTTAAAAATCACGGAAGAAATATTTTATGCCCTTTATCTTGCCTACCTAAATTATTGTGTTCCGAGCCACAGTATAGGAATTGGAGAAGTACTGTAGGAATGAACCGTTTTAATGAATCCTGGTAAATTAAGAATTGAGCCTAAATATGAGTACTTTAGTGAGGGGCCCCCTCAAGAGGTTCCTTAATGATGGTGAGGGGTTTTTAATCCAAGAAATTGGGCCTATTCTCCCCTTCGATCACATCCCGGTTACTTTCCATTTCCCAGGTGCCATATTACCCCTATGGGTATAGCGCTTCTCCCTAAATATAATAATTAGAAGGTGAGAATATGTGCAGGTGATGGGGGAAGCATTTACTTGCCCACCTGTGTGTGACTCACACCTATGTAATATTTAACCATTACATGGCTGCGCAGGTAACCACATACCCAGAGTTATCACGAGATTGCTGCTTCTTATTTTTGTTCTTCCCTCAAGGGAGGTTCCTTGAGTTGGTGAAGGGCTCTTGATATAGGGAATTGAATCTGCGCCAATTCCCCGAATTGAGTCAGAATACCATCCATCCCCCCCCCCCCTTCCCACAGGCGCTGTATAATCCCTACGGGTTTAGCGCTCCCCATTATTATAATAATTATTTTTGTTCTGTTTCCTAACTAGAGCTAGGAGTATACGTTTGTATATATACTATAGTTATATTGTTAATGCTTATGTGGATCGTCTCCTCTGCAACCCAGTTTCGGACCAGGGATCATCAGTTAGAAATAAGAACCATTAGGATAGATGCAAGGAAGCAGAGGAACGAGAATATTGAATATAAGTAGAAATTTTTAGGATTTACCTGCCATCTTGAGACAAAAGAGGTCAGTACTCATGCCAGAGTACAGACCGGTTAACAGGCTTCATTTACACACAAATAGGCGAGTGTACACACACACACACACACACACACACACACACACACACACACACACACACACACACACACACGCACACACGCACACGCACGCACGCGCGAGAAAGTGAAACTGAGTAGGCATTGATGACTCAGTTCACTGAGTGTTTAGGCCGATGATTATCAACCCCCTCCCCTTTTTTTTTTTTCTTCCCGATTCACTCTTTTTCAACGTATATCAGAATGTCATACCCCTCCCCTTCCCAAGATTGCATGACTCACAGGGTGCATTCCAGATAATATGCATGTAATATTGAAAATCTTTATTTTTTTCTTTAGTAGTACATACACATTTACTCGGATTATTTTTATAGTGGCGTTTTACAAATTTAATAGTAGAAAATGTTGATGGATTTTAATAAAAAGTATTTTATAATCATAACTAATTACTTAACAGACTAAAGTTACTGAAGCATACCTCATTGAATAAAAAGTTCAGTAGAATGCCAGGGTATTGTAATTCATTTTATTCTGATGAAGATTACAGTCAATGAGAAATCTGTGATTGTTTTTTCCACCAATTCTTGGATACGCGAAGTGCTTGAAAGGGTACAACGCAGCTCATTTTTAATTTCCAATCTACTTCGTTGTTTTGTTTTCATTTGCAGCAGAGTTGAAAAGCCTAACTCACAAAGATATGTCGACACAAATGGACGCAATGCATGGATAGCTCTTTCTGCCACTTTTGGGTAGGAATCGGACATCAAGGGCCAGAATTCGGTGATTGATTTTCTCTTGCTCCTGAATCAGCCTTCAGCGCAAGAAATTCATCTTGACAGTCAGGAACTTTTTTCATCTGACAATTTAAATAGATTTCGCACAAAATCCAACTCCTCCTCACTAAGTTCAGGAAAATAGCGGCTGAATTCATTTTCTCTCAAATGTTGCAAGATTTCATTTTTTGCAAATTCTGGAAACACTTGGTCTTCACCACCAGCAACAAGAATTAATTATAGATTCTCAAACATTGCAACGTCTTTGATCTTGACCTTTCTCTTCCAGTTTTCCAGCTTGCTCATGAAAGCTTCCAAGGAATCTGTGAATTTTGTTTGTATTCCTTCCTTGCATCTGAAGATTCAGTTTATTCAGCTGCTCAAAAATGTCAACCAAATAGAATGATCCATTCCTCATCATACAGCCAGGCAAAATATTTCATCTTATCCTGAACTTCAAAAAATTTGAACTCATCTCTAAGCTCAGATACTCGCTCAGTTACACTTCGTCTTAATGCCATCGAATATTTGTATGCATCCATGTCAATTCATAACTGCTTGAAAAATCCTGAGTTGAGAGCTCCTCCTTTGACAAAATTCACCTGTTGAATCCAGCTTCATCTTTTTAAGAGCATTCCAGAGACGTTCAAAACAGCTTTTATTTTTTTCCTTATGTTGAGGATGAACATTTTATAAATGTTGTTTCGACTTTGTTTCACAGAATGACTTGACGAAACTTTGCTACAATACCACATTGAGACCTCCGTTGATGATTATGGATGTGTAACCATATTGAATATATGAATCATCGTACCCTCTTGTTTTGAAATGATGGGCCCCAAATTCTGTGAATAAAAAGCAAGAATAAGTCAGATAAAAAATGAAATATTTATCCTTATTTTAAATTTAATCTATGACATTCAATAAACTATTGAATGTCACATATTAAATTAAAAAAAAAACTACAGTTCTAAAGTTTGTACATAATGTAGAGGACATCACACTTGAGTAGTATTCCCAATTCCCCCTGAAACACCTTAAAATCCCTCTCTGGTAAGAACCCCTGGTTTAGGCTATCTAATCTTGTATGACCGCGATCTAATGTGTACACATTCTCCATATTGTGTAACTTCCTCATCTGGTCTCTAAAATAGGGTGAAACCACTTTTTATTTTTTGCACGTCAGTTTTACAGACTAATAGTTGTTATCCTACCTTAGCTCAGTTGTGGGCTACGACCCACAACAGTCGACTAACAGACTACCACCTAGGTACCTATTTACTGCTAGGTGAACAGGGGCAGCAGATTTAAGGAAACATGCCCAACGTTTTTTCCCGTGCCGGGGATCTGCCATGCCAGTGTAGCCTTGGGACTACTATGTCTCAAGGATACATTGTCTTTCTATCTTTTATTTGGTGGGGAAGCCTGACTGCACAAGTCGTGTTTCTTTCTCAAGATTAGCAACAGAATCAAGCGTTCTTCACCCTGAATGACACACGCGTTTAGCACTCCATATATGCAAAGTAATAAACCTGTTTTCCTTTACGGTTTGTTGTGCTTTGGAAAGTGTTTACTGATCAGGAAAACTATTTTATTACGCCACTTGAAAGGAAGATGTTGGGGCATTTTATGTGCGTGCGTGTGTGTGTGGGGGGGGGGGGGAATGTCTGCTGAGGCAGGCGTTAGCCTACTTTTTGACCTAGCGTATTTGAAGAGCCGCTCAGTGATTGAGTATCTGCTGGCGTGATAGGAAACTGTAGTCCATCAGGCATGCTAATTTGAATGTTTGTTTTATCTAGTGATAATTTATTGCATTTGACATTTAGGTTATTTCAGTTGGGGAGAGAGAGACGGACGGAGGGGAAGAGTGAGGGAGGTAAGATGATGGGGAGGGAGGGAAGGAAGATGGGGTAGCAGACGAGGGAAGGAAGATGGGGCATGAAACGAGGGAAGGAAGATGGGGTAGGAAACAAGAGAAGGTTGAGTGATAAAGCTTGAGGGAGGGAGGGGCAAGAGTGAAAGGTACACTGGCATAGATCAGTAGATTATCTATTTAGGTTGGTACCAGTGCCCGTAGGTATTTATGTGAGTAATAAAATAAGCAAGTTGGAAGATTTTACAATTAGACAAACTTTTTATTTTACCGCACATACCGTCTCTAACGAAGGAAACACATTTACAGTCATTCACTGAATATGTAGATAAAGACATAAGGACAGTTCATGGCATTTATTGAAGAAACGTTTCGCCATAAGTGGCTTTTCCAGGACCGAAGAAGCCACTTATGACGAAACGTTTCCTCAGTAAGTGTCTTAGACTGTGCAAGTGTTTATTTACATACTATCGGTATCGCCATACTTTTCCAGTAAACTATTAAATACATAAACGTATAGGAGGTAAGGAATTTTAATAGTAAGGGAGTTTAATGCTAGTGAAAGAGCATTGTATGGATTTATATTTATACAGCAAGCTGGAAGAGTCTGTGGCCTGGAACACGCTTCTCACGAGACCAGTGTTTAAATGAGTGAGTGCGAGAGCAAGCCAGTACGGGGCGGCTCACAGGAAGGAATGAGGTTTAAAAATTTACACGAAACTTTGACCAAAAGGTCATTCTGAGGCTGGCAGCGAGGAAGGAAGGAAAAAAGGAAAGTTATAATTTATGGTGTGCTGGCACCAAAAGATTTAGACGGCAGCTGCAATAATTTTATATATATATATATATATATATATATATATATATATATATATATATATATATATATAAATATATATATATATATATAAATATATATATAATGTCGTGCCGAATAGGCAGAACTTGCGATCTTGGCTTAAATAGCAACGCTCATCTTGCCATATAGGACAATTGAAAATTTGTGTATGCAATAATTTCGCCAAAATCATTCTGAACCTAACGAAAAAAACATATTTCGTTGTGTT
>NC_091341.1:19271126-19323626 GCF_038502225.1 Cherax quadricarinatus
AGTCACAGGTGAGCCACAGGAATGTTAGGAAGTACGTATTTTTTTCAGTCTCATAGTAGTCGGGAAGTGGAATGATCTTGTTAAGGAAGTGGTGGAGGCTGGTTCCGTACATAGGTTAGGTAAGGTTTGTCAAGAAACAGGATAAGTGTTTTCTGACGCGGGTTTTAGTTATATGACCCGCAGCTGGAGCTTTCGGTCATCTGGCCGAGGCCTTCCGCTGGCTTACCGGTCTACCCCTTTAAGAATTATAGTTATGATTGGAACCGTTAAAGTACTGGATGTACTCTGATACGTTCCCCTTATTGCCTCCATTTCAAGTAAGACTGTGAATCTCCAGTTCGGAAACAGGACGGGGGCCGAGGATGCAGCAGACATTTACCTTCTTGCTGCCCACACTGAGACGCTGAAACAAAAAAGTGGCAGCCTTTGGGACCCTGGTAGTATAGATGAACCTGGAAGTCGATCCTCTGAAGAAGCTCGTTGCTCGTTTTCCCCCATGGTCCAAGGGTTTCTGGATCTACTGGGGCAAATTTGTGCTAATGACTCGTCCAATTTTTGCCGAGTTTGAATTCTTTCCTATGATCAACAGCAGCACCTTATTTTTCTCAAACTATGAGGTACAGTAGGTGTCGGCCAGAGTGAACACAGTATGGTCCCATGTGAAGAGTCTTCCATTCTTCCAGGGATAGATAGTGATCTTATCAGGACGGTTAACAAGATACAACAGAGATTCCTGAATGCTCGGAATCGGTGCTCTCTCTCAGCTAGGCACCCAGAAGAAACGAGGCTTCTCTTAATGGTGACTTTGTTGTGTTCTGCGTGCCACCCATGGGAGTTAGGACTGTTCAAACATGTAGCCCATATGGGCCGGCTTGCGCCTTGCCGCAAATACACTTATATTCAGTGTGGATGGGGGTAGCAAGGTAGAGAGTCACTGCATTATGGAGGAATTTAGGGTCAAGACGTGTTCCCATTGCAGAAATAGGAACTGTTAGGAGTAAGTCTCCAGAGAGATGAGCAGTCTCCCTGATGATGAAGCGGCAGCGAGCATGCTTTATATACCTCTACGGCAATGGGGCTGTTCCAGGTGGATCGCTAAAATATCGCGCAAGATGCCCAAAAACATCTGTTGCCCACAGGGAGCTGAAATAAGAATTATTCCTAGTGGGTAACGGACTAAATTATCTCCTTTAAATGAGATAAATTTAAATTTAAATTTCTTTAAAAATTTATCGGCACATTAAAAGAGATGATAGTATTATGAATCAACATGTTCATATTAAAAGAGAATTATAAAAAAAAGGGAGGGATAAAAAGTGTCCAACAAGCTTAGGATGGTAAAGTTTCAGGGGAATCCAAAACAGATTACTGACAATAAGAAAGAAATGTAGGCAGAAAGTAAAGTGATAATGATAATATTGATGAAAGAACATGGATATATACACTTAAAACATCTTAACTGGATACGTTTCGGTTCTGGAAACTTCATCATTCCAAGTGACCATGATTCCAGCCAGGACCGTATCATAGCCAGTAAAGATATCCGAAGAGTATTCACCAGTACCCGTTCATCCAGAAATTAATGTATTGAAGTTTATTTGTTGTCTCCACACGAGTAGATGCAAAGGAAATCCTAGTAACTGACACTAAAATCCAGAGGAAATTAGTTACTAGAGACATGGTTATTGAACAGGTAGATCGACTAAAGCAAAATGAGTCCCTGAATTCAGGCGAACTGTTTAAAGGGTTCTTAAAGACTGCAAGATACAGCCGCTAACTAGTCTGTTCATTATATTACTTCATACTGGTATCATACCCGATATGTGGAAGATGACTAATGTGATTCTCGTCTACAAAACGAAGATAAATCCTTACCATCGAAATACTTTCAATAGACAAATATATGAATGAGACGGACCTGCCATGTATCGACTAGTAGGCCTTCATTGCTTTATAATGTGATGCTGGTAAAGGGCTCTTAATTCAAGCGGATGAGGCTACCCCCATCCTCTTTCATGGGGCCAGACCTGATGGCCTCCAGTTACAAAGGCGCTGTATGATGGTGATTAAGCGCTTCCCCGTGAATGTAATAAAAATAAGCAAGTGGAAACTGTGTAAATGTCTCCCTGCCCTCTCACTCTGAAAAAAATGTGCACGGCGCCCACTTGTATTTTTATTTATCAGCTGATCAATGATTTCCAGTATGGGCGCCACCGCCATGGTGGCTAGGCGCCAGCATGTATGGGCTCAAACTAACGCATACCCTTATGCACTTCAATATACACGACACCTTCATTCTTATACACTTCAAGTCGGACCGAAACGCAATCATAAGTTTCTCCTATGTACAGGTTATTTATGTATTATTCCAACCATGGTATTCTGCCTTTTTATTCGTTACATTCATGGTTATTCACTCCAACATATACAGTCGTGTATGCACACTTCAGCTTATACAATAGTATATCAGTAGAACATAAGTATTTAATACCAACTTGTTGATGAATAAGACGTGGACAACAGCTATAGGTAGTTTTACTGAAAAAAAAATTCGTTCGCTCTGGGATTTCATCATTCAGGACACTTTCATAGTGCAGGCAGGCATGCACACGCTCGCACGCACGCACAAACGCACGCACCTGGACCTCATTGGGTTCTTGGATTCATTGAACGCTGGACGGAAAGAGGGAGGGAGAGGGAGGTATATACAGTCAACAGTAAGATAAGTGAGAAAGGAAACGAGTTAAGCTTGAGGATGTTGGTTGGGTTGTAATAAACATTACACACGTCCTCCTTTATAAGCTTGGTCTACTTTGACGGCTGGCACTGTGTACTGGGCCTCATTTCAGGTGTGGTCCTTAAACCAGATGCGTCTCTTATATAGCGGTTGTCCAGTTTTATCTGCTAATTTGTGAGTTGTTATTTGCAGCTATTATGTTGCCATGGGGCGGTGAGTGTGCTTTCAGTGTAGAATTTGTAGTAGTCTTGCCTTTAACCTTTTCTGTCCTATACTTTTTTTCCTCCTCCCTCCTTCCCTCTTCCTCTTTCCCTCTTCCTCCTTCCCTCCTCAGCCCTCCCTTCCTCCCCCTCTCCCCCTCCTCCCCCATTCTCCTTTTCCTCCTCCTCCACCTTGGTTCAGGTCACCCTGGTTTAGGTCTCCTTGGTTCATTTAGGTCACGGCAACCAGCCTGCTAACATTGGTAGAACTCAACCAGAAGTGAAAGTGAAGGACACCCGAGGTCACGCCACCTTTCAGTGGGATGCCCTGGTGAAGGGCTCACTCTTGCTCAGTAGAATTGAAGTAGACCTCTATTTCTTCGAATCAAACCTTATTGCATCCCATCCCCAAGGCGGTGAATGCCTTACGGGTTAAGCGTTTCGTTATGATTGTAATGGATGTCACACTTAACTTGTACTGGTCAGTTTCGTATATTTTTTTAAACACACCGGCCGTCTCCCATCGAGGAAGTGTCACCCGAAAGAGAAGATTTTTTTTTCCGTTTTACACTTAGCTATTTATACGGGAAAATGGGTTACAAGCTCCTTGCTCCTTTCATTTTTAGTCGCCTCTTACTGAATTTCATATCACTTCACTTATTTTTTACAAGACTAACTAACTGAAGGGATGAGTCTTTCTAAAGGAAAGCATTTACAGTTTTGCAAATTTTGATATTCCAACTTTTTATTTTAAACTAAAACTAACCTAGCAGCCTAACCTATAATAAAGCAGTAACATTTTACAGATTTTGATATTCCGACGTTTTATTTGAAACCTAAACTAACTTAATATAACCTGTTACAAATAATTTAATTTACGTACTGTTAAAGAATTTTATTAATTATATTTCATTGTTTTTCCTGTGAAGGAAGTGATAAAAATTCCGGGTGATCCATTTTACCAAATTTATTTATTCGCAAAATTCAGGCAGGTGCTGACTGCATTGTCTTATTTTTCAGGTGGTCCGGAAAAAGGGAATCATATGCGAGACAGGAAGGAAATAAGTTATTACCAGCGTTAGATCCACACTGCCTCCACCCACGCCCGCACCTCCGCGCACGCCTACGATTCTGACACGTGCCCATAGCGCCCACACCGAGAAGCAAGTGTCAGCAGCTGCTCAGATTCGCTGGTACTGTGGGTCACAGGAAGAACTCACAGGGACATGTTTCCTCACAGGCGCATGTAGTGCTCCTACTCAGACTCTGACTCACTCTCACTCTCACTCTCTCTCTCTCTCTCTCTCTCTCTCTCTCTCTCTCTCTCTCTCTCTCTCTCTCTCTCTCTCTAACACCATTATCATGCCCTGATTTCCCAAGAGACTTAAGTGTTCACCTTTTTTAACAAGTGACCTCTCTCTCGATTTTTTTTTTTTTTTTGGTAATCTGGCGAAGATTTTGTCTCGTGTTTCAATAAAAAATCTAAATTTGCATATTAACTATGTATCAAGTGGCTAAATTATGTGGTATGTGTGGTGTTCTAATCAAAGGTCAGAGGTAAACTGCTGCTTGGTACTGACTACTCTGGAGAGACTAAACAAATCTACATAGACCGTCCACGTATCTGAAATGACGGTAAAGTTACATTGGATTGTTATCGAGAACTATAGTACTATCATCCCCAGCACATGATAACCAGTGTGCAATACCTCTAATGCATTTCCCCAACAAACTAAACGTTTGAAAATATTTTGTTTGTTGTGTTGAGGAAAGACCCTAGAGTTGCTTCCCAATATTAGCAGTACTTTACCCTCGATTCTGAACTCTAAGCCGAACCTAGCCTTTGTTAGTCATCGCAGGGAAAAGTGCGTTGTCCATACATGACTATTATGGATGAAAACGTGAGAATAAAACGGAGTTTTTGGGATGGAGAGAAAAAGTGAAAATATTGTGGTGATTTACCTGAAGCATTACTTTACAAGACCCGCCAGTGATGAAGCGTAAATAAAAAAGGATATGTTCATAACGATGTGCACTAGAAGGTACAATTTTACATTGAACAAATCTGAGCAGAAAATATAAATATTTTTTTATAACGTTTGACAACTGATACAGTTTAAAAAATATTAATCTATGAAAAAAATTAATAAAAAATATAAACTTAAGATAAAGAGAAGAAACACTAAGTTATATACAATATATAACTTTTAGAAGTACAGTGTGTGGAAGTTTTGATAAAAATAAGCCTAAGGGAAACTTTGCCAACAATTGTTATTGCAAGTTGTGCAAACAAGAGTGAGGAGCGAGAGGCAGTGGGGCCACCTCGTGCAGGAGTTTTGACCAGTTCGATGTTGAGACCCGGGCGTGGAGCGGGAGGCTGGTTGTCTAGTTCAGACTGGCTCTGGTTGTTGTTAAGAGGCACCTTCGGCAGCACTGGCCGTAACCACACCTGGGCCTGGAACGTTGGCTTCCTCCTCCTCATCTCTGCAGCTCATCATAATCTCCCCTCAACAACCACTTCCTTTCTCTTCTTCCCAACCCACGCCACCTTCTTTACCTCCCCGGCGCCCTCGTCCTCTCCTGCTGTGCCCCATTCCTCTCCTGCTGCGCCCCAGTCCACTCCTGCGCCCCTGCCCATAGTAGAGGTCAGCTTGCCTGCCAAGGAAGGCAGCAGTGAGAAGAGCGTCACCATGACGGATGCACAAGTGTATAAGGTGTTGCTAGCCTCCGCCATCCTTATCTTCTGGTCAGGCTTCTGGGTGGTTCACCTTATAGGCATCATTTACGGGTGAGTACCACCTTCTGCCGTGTTTCTCGTGTTGTCTGCTCACCTATATGTACTCTTTGTTGCCTTTGCAGGACCACCTTCAACTCCTAGGTTCAGATTTCTAACCAATGATTATTTAGTTTGGTTATTAACTCTACGGAAGACTTAGGGTTTTATATCTGCATTTGACTACTCTCTTATGCTTTGTTAGATCTACATTTGACTACTCTCCTATGTTTTATTATATCTCCACTATCTCTAAAATATTTCCTTAATGCAAAAATACTCATTGTTCTGTTTCTTGCAGCGCTACAAAGATGGTTCCTATCTACATTATTGATAATAAGGTAGACATGTGTCGGCCTTTTGTCGGGGAAGGGGGGGAAGGCATGGCAAAACACTAGTGTCAAAGGGGACACGTGAAAGTGGTTTAGTAACCAGTTAGGCCCATAGCAGAGCACTTTAGTAGCGATCACTGGCTTACTCGTGCTGAACTCAGTTGCGAATTAAATACAACTGCTTTGTGTAAATTTGTGGGAAGTTACATTCATCATGCTTTGTGGCAGTATTCATTGTTTACGGAGTGAGGAGCTAGTTTCGTTAGTTCTTAAATATAGCGAGTACTTAGGTCATATTCAGTGCGTTCCTCAGATATTTGTTGCAGCCCATACGTCTCGCCCTGCCCGGCCCTGCCTTAGTTGTGGTGAAGAATGGTAGAGGGAAAATTTGCCATGGGAGGGGTTGTGAAGGATGGTAGATGGAGGGGTTGTTTTGAGAGGGGTTGCGGTGAAGGATGGTAGAAGGGGGTTTGTCATGGTAATGGTTTGGCGAAGGATGATAGAGGAGAAATTTGCCGTAGAAGGGGTTGTGGTGAAGGATGGTAGATGGGAAATTTGTCGTGGTAGGGGTTGCGTAGAAAAATGATTGAGAGAAGTTTTGTCATGGGAATTAAATGAAGGATGGTAGAGGGAAGAGTTGTCGGGAGCGGTTGTTGTGAAGGATAAGTATGATGTAGGGGAGATTTGTCGTGGGAGAAGTTATGAAGAATGGTAGAAGGGATTTGTGTCAGTATTGTTAATGGAAGAGGCTGTAGTGACGGAGAGAGAAATAGTTGTGCTGAAGGATGGTAGAGTGAGTTACTATCTGGTAACCCCTGGGAATACGCATGCACACAACCATCCATTCTGGAGGCGGGCATGAGCTGACGGAGTTGCGTGTCGTGTCGGTGGGGAAGACGTGGAAGGCTTTTGCACTCATCCATTCTAGGGCCCCAAACTCATTCATGTTTTAAACTAAAATCAACAATGCACTTAAAAGCTTTACCTCTTATTAGGTCTACTTATTGAAGACTGGAAAAAAGCTTAAGTATAAAATACGTATACTTAGTTGAAAAGTTTAAATATGAAATGCGTAAATTTGTAAATGAAAAATAATGTGAATATGTAATGGGATCTCTTTAGTGTTTAAATTAAGCTTTTATTATTTTTTTGTATGGCCTTAGATTTTGGAGGGGCTAAGGTTATTTTAAATTTTGTCTCTAAGTGAGTTATTGCCATTGATGCTCGCTTCTCTGTATCCTGTTATTTTTTCTTATATTTTAAAGGTAACTAATATTTTGCTTGGATTGTAATGTAAGAACTATATTCAAATGTATTGTGACATTTTGTGGTATATACCACAAAAATAATGCATAACTAACAGAAAAGGCACAATACCGTGACTGGAACGATACACTTTAAATAACCCGCGGGTTATTTGTGTATAGTAATAATGCGTAAGAAAGATAACGTGTTTGGTTATATATACTAAAATGTTCATAAGAGGGATAACATGGTTGATTATTGAAGCTAGAAAGTGATAATATCATTGGTTATGTATACTAATGATAATGTGTTTGTAAGAAGAATACAGTGGTTAGGTGTTAAAGGCTGGAAGTGATAATGTGAGTGTAAGGAGGGATGACACGGTTGGTTATATATTGGTTTGGTTATTGAAAGTTGGAAGTCGTCAAGGAATGATAGATGATGTGTAGCCTAATGTCTCTTTTGTGACACGAAGGTGGACCCATTGTAGCCTAGTTTTTTTTTTTTCCCCTCTTTCTCCTCCCCAACATGTAGGTTAGGTGGACGCAGAGAGGTCGAGTCAGCCTAGCCTAGAGCCCTAGCCTATTAATCAATGTGGTGGCTTACTTTGGAGCCCCTGCTATTAGGGACAAGGAGGCTGGATCTTGTTTGAGTGTTTTAGGAGTATTCTGGGGAGTATGGAAATTGTAATAATAATATAATTACCGACAATATGTTAGGTAAAAGGACACGGGTAATTAATGTGGCATTTTATAGCGGCAACGTTTCGCTCTCCAGAAGGTATGTGAGGCTAATATACAATGGTAGGATTGTTGGCGTCTTTTTTCCTTGTAAACATGCAAGATATCAGGTACGTCTTGGTACTTTTACATTTAGGTCACACTACATGCATGTAAACATGTATTTACAAAGATTCGTCAGAGTTTTCTTCTATTTTCTTAATAGTTCTTGTTCTTATTTATTTTACTCATCTCCACGGGGGACTGGAAAGGAAGCCTTCCGTAAACCACGCGTGTCGTAAGAGACTTGCTAAAATTCCGGGACTAGTAACCCCTTCTGTATAAATTGCTACTAAAATTCCGGGACTAGTAACCCCTTCTGTATAAATTGCTACTAAAATTCCGGGACTAGTAACCCCTTCTGTATAAATTGCTAAAAATAAGAATAGGTGCTGTTGGAGTGTGAGCAAGGTAACATTATGAAAGGATTCAAGGAAACCAGTTAGCCGGTGGGAAATACAGTGCCTGCACTCTGAAGAAGGGGTTGGGATAGACAGTGATGGAGTGAATGATGGTGGAAGCGGTTTGTTTTTATCACCCTGCCTCGGTGGGAGACGGCCGGTGTGTTAAAGAAAGGACACAGAGGGTATATGTAAGTAACAATGTGAGGTGAGAGGATAAGCATTGCAACAGACCTACTGACTCTTGTTGTAGGGAATAGTAGAAGTGGAGAGAGAATTCTTGGTTGCTATGTGATGGCGGGGTTTGTCGTTTTGAGGAGAGCTCTTAATAATGCTTCAGAGATAATGAAGCTGCCATTATTCTGTTTAACGGAGTCTGAAATGGCGATTAAGGATGATTCAAGGCATTTACGTCTTTGGAAATTTGATTCTTTGATCACTGGCAAGGCATTACTGAATCTCATTAAGTGGTTGGTGGAGTTCCTGTGGTATACACATGCCTTGTTTCTAGACTTCGTGCTGTATCACGAATTGAACTCGGGAAAGTGATTGATAACGGCCCTGGGAGGAAAGGTGTTGAAGAGTAGTATGGTTTGATTTTGATAGGCCTCCAGTAATGGATAGGTAATAATTTTTGTGCTTCGAAAATGTTAGTTGTAATTTTAAGTGAGTTTTTTTTTTTCTATTTTAAGGTTCTGTATGTATAGGGATTTGTAGAATTTAGGAAAATCGTGGATTATCTTAACTCTGCTTTCATTAGAGGGAGAAAAGTGGATGTGATGTTGGACACCAGCTCAGCCATCCTCAGGTGGGGGTAGGGGGGTTGAGAAATGAGGATCTTTTTGTGAGAGCCAGATAGATGGGACTCAGCCACTGTGTGATGGGGTTAGGCGAAAGGAAGATGGGGCTGCAGGCCTACTAGAATGGTATACTATGAAGAGTTCACTTTTAATTATAGGCAATATTTCTGCCTTTTCTAGTTGTATATCTGTTTCTCATAGTTGCTTATTAGATCATTGTAATAACCCTCCTATAGTGTAATATTACCCCCCTCCCCCAGTAAGCCAGTAATTGTATATTCCTCTTCAGTTATTATTTGTGTATAAAATATAAAGGAACGATACCCTGAGTTCAACCAAATATGAATAACATAAGAAAGAACACTGCAGCAGGTCTACTGGCTCATGCAAGGCAGGTCCATGTCACCTCCTGGCTTAGACCAATGACCCACCTAATCAGGTCACATCCACTGAAGGAAGGAATACGGCATCAGACCTAGTAGCACAAGCTAGTCAGGTCTAACTCACACCCACCCACACCCACTCGTGTATTTATCTAACCTATTTTTACTTTAACCTTCACATGGATATTGAAATTTATGACGACGTTTCGGTCCGACTTGGACGATTAACTGACCGAAACGTCGTCATAAGTTTGTCTCGTATGTGCGGGTTATTTGTGTATAGCGTAAAAAATGTATTGTCTTGTTTATTAGATAATTTTCTCCTTTATTATTTATCTGAATATTAACTGATTAATTTTTTTTCTAGTAAAGTAGCTCTATCAAGTGTATTAACAGTATGGATAACAAAAAGGCACAATACCGTGACTGGAACAATACACAAATAACTCGCACATAGGAAAGGGGAGCTTAAGACGACGTTGCGGTCCGACTTTAGGTCCAAGAGTCTGACCGAAACGTCGTTGTAAGCTCCCCTTTCCTATGTGCGGGTTATTTCTTTGAGTATGGAGTGTTGAAAAATCAATAGAATTTTGAAAGTGTTTGTCAGGATGTGAGCTTTCCCCCCTCCTCCATCCGGGTGACAGTGGGAGGGGGAGGAATGGACAGGAAGGAGAGAGAGAGAGAGGCAAAAGTAGAGATAATGTGTCTTTCATAACCAGTAAGGTTAATCACGTGTGCTCACTATCAACAAAGCCCTCCTTATCTTCTATTCTAATGAACCTATCTCATACTCTGCTATATATGCGCGTCCTTGGCGCCTTACTCTCACATGTTCTCATTTATATTCGTGCTCATACACTTTTACACACATACTCCTACATACACTCATTCTCCTGCATACACTTATTCCCCTACACTCTTCTACATGCACTCACATTCATTCTCTCCATGCACTCATATGCTAACAAACACACACACACACACACACACACACACACACACACACACACACACACAGAGGGATGTTAGGAAGTATTTCTTCAGTCACAGAGTGGTGGGGAAGTGGAATGATCTTGGTGAGGAGGTAATGGAGGTATGCCCCATATATAGTTTTAAGAGAAGTACGGTACGATAGGACTCACAAGGCTATGAGAGAGAATTGGAGAGGGGTATATGGGGGGGGGAGGCAAGATCAGAGAATCGGCTCCTGCAACTCCAAATAGGCGAGGTCAAATAGGTGAGTATACGCACACATTTCTAGCATTACAATACACTGATTTATTTGAAACAATTTCGTTCCATCGAAAACATACGTAATGAGTAAACATTAGATCAGTATATAATACTGACAAATTGATAAATACGACGCATATACAACACTGTATATCATTAATTAGAGACGTTTCACCCACCAAGGGGCTTTATCGATATATTGATAAAGTTTCTGGGAGGCGAAACTTCTCTAATTAAAGATACCCAGGCGTTGCACGTGTCTTATTCAAGGAGCATATCTTGGCCAAGTAGAAAATTATGATTTAAATGACTTGTGAAGGCCCCGGGATGTCTTTCTATACTGGGTGACGTAAAGATTGGTTACCTAGTTGGCATCAGTTGCTGGGCTGAGCGCCAACTCGGGTTGGGGTTTATTGGACCAGATCGTGCCCCCCACCCGCCTCCTTTTTCCCACAACCGCGGCCAGTTCGACGTTGACGTCGACTTTTATATATAATAGGTTGATAAGCAGCCATTTAGGAAAGCATTACCATTATGTTATGAAATGGAAAGCCTGTTAAACGTTTTACACTTTGGCAGAATTGCTGTTTTTTTTTCTTTGACGTAGATCTTACAAACTTTTACTTACGTTCATAATATACTTCTCTTCAATATCATGCATGTTTCTTAATATTTCTTATCCCTGTAATACAGCCTTTCCAAATTAGGAAGCCAGGTGTGAGAGTGGGCTGCGGGAGCGATGATCCCGGAGTCATTAACAGATATAACCAGAGCTCGCAACCTACCACAGGACAGAATTGGCAATGTAACCAGTATGGAGGGCAGCATTAGAACCTTGCGGGAGTCTCCAACTGATGTTTATGAGTGTGTGTATATATAATATATATAATATATATATATATATATATATATATATATATATATATATATATATATCTATTTTTATATATATATATATATATATATAATATATATATATATTATATATATATATATTATATATATAATATAACCTCATCCCATGTCTTAATCCCTCGTCATCCTACTCTGACTTTGTCTTTTCTTTTTTTTTTTTCGTCTTTTTCATCGTCTTCGTCTTCACCAAAAATGTTATTTCCGTGTCGATCATTGAGTTGGTGCCATAATCAAACACCTTTGTCCTTAAAATCCACCCTCGTTTTTTTGGGTTCACGTGTTGTCAATTTACGAACAGTCTAAGCAGCATACAAAATTCAGTATTATTTGAAGTAAAACCTAACCTATCTTAAAATTGCATATACAGTAGTTAACCGTCAGTAGCCAATAAGTGAGAGGATAGCGTCTGACAACTTTTATTAAGCTAAGCGCTAAATCCGAAAGGGTCATCTGATAACTTGGAATACACTTTTTACTAGTTGGTTGCTTGGTTTGTATACCTATCGAGTACACGTTATTCAAGCTGCCAGGAACCTATATTCCACCAGTTAAGGGCAGCAACGTTGGTCTGATACGACTCATAACAAATTACATTGTCAAACCAAGTTTAAGTTTCTGGCCTTTTCCTTGTCATCGATGCCGAGGTTCGGAGAAAACACTCTCCCGTCTTTGCATCGGGCACACTCGTCTCACTCATGGGTACCTCATGGAGAGGAGCCCTGTTCCACTCAATGCGAATTGTCTGGTTCCAATTTCAATTCCCATATTCTATTGGACTGTCCTGTCTATCAAAGAGCACGCAAAATTTTCCTCCGACGTTGTCGCTGCTCAAATGCCCTTTATCTTCCCTCCGTGCTGATGGTCCCACCTTCGAAATAGACTCCTCCTTTGACTTTTTAACAGCAACTGATTCATTACACAGACTTTGATAATTTCTCACAGCCCTTTCTAATTCTCCTCTGTTATCCTCTCTACCCTTGCTTCTCAATGATCCTGTACTATCCCCTGCCCTGCTGCGCTGTATGGCCCTCGTAGGTCTAGCGCTTCTCTTGATTATAATAGTAATCCACCAGTTAAGGATGACTTTAAGCCCTAAAACAGGGGTTAAGGTAAATGCTTATTGTGTACACACACTTCCCGGTGTGTGTTTATAATATTAAATTCGTTGGAAACACAACCTTACGTCATATACGGGCTGAGTCAGTCAAGCGAAACCGACTGACCTTGATTTGGTTGGTTATTTTAAGAACACGACGTAGGACAGGGAGACGCCTAGGCATGCCTAGGGGTCTTCTTTGTAATTAATATAACATGTAAGCCACACAGTGTAAACTTTACAAGGAAATATACATTTTGATTTTATTTTTTATTATATGTATCATATGTAGTGGGTAAACTCTTTCAAGGGCGAGGCCTTGATGGTACTGAAAGACTTTTTATCGAAGGAATTTGGAGTTACTCTTCATTGGATCAACGCTGATTACCTCACATTCCCTGGGAGTTGTAGGACCCCTTCATGAATGTTTATTGCTTCCCCATAAATAATAATGGTGATAGTGGATATGTTCTACAACTTGTCTTCGTTGCCCAGGTACTGTTGAAGGTATCGTCATAGTTTTACAATTATGTTGACACATTCTTGTTTAGAATACAATATGCAAAATCTGTTTCAACAACTCACACTAGAAGTAGATATAGCTACTGTGGTTCAGTCATATTTGATGTGCGAGTCAAGTATAGAGAGGGACAAGACTCATACCAGTTTCAACAACAACACGCCCCCATTTGACAACGGCAGATATGGATTTGCTTGGTCCAGGGTGTGCGTGCGTGCGTACGTACGTACGTAGAGTTGTACTCATCGAGTTGTGCTTGTGGGGGTCGAGTCAGCTCATGACTCCGCCTCTTGGACTGGCTTGACAGATATTGCTAGATTCAAATCTTCCTGGCTTTGTCACTGAATGCATTGAATGAGGGAAGCGTCCCCCACCCCCACGTTTAGTTTGTACACTTTTGAATCACCCTGAGACTGAAGAAATACTTTGTAACGTTCCTTGTGGCTAATCTGTCTTCAACTTCCATGTGTAGCCTGTTGTCTTCAGATTCTTCAGATTTAGTTAATCTCTCCAGATATTTCTTATGTGTACATTTAGCTAGTTGTGCTTACAGAGTCGATTCATAGCTCCTGGTCCCGCCTTTGACTCCTATCGACAGGCATTAATGGTCCCCAAACTCCAGGGCCCGATAATGTTTTATCAAGAAAGTCTTTAGTTAGTTAAAGATTAGCCGGTATTCTCCCGGCCCGGGCCTTGTCCAAGTGGTGGCCCGGCCTTGGCTCCCTCTTTAGGGAGTGTCTGAGACCTAAGTCTCCCATGGGAGGAGGCACAAGTACCTCCTCATCTTTGGGACCAACTGTCCCCAGGCCTAGCCACAAGCTAGGCCTCTCTGGTCTGTCATCCCCGCCCCAAGGGGGCTAATGGGAATGACAGTCTTATGAGCTAAAGGCTCGGGCTCAGGCACCTACCCTACCCTAGAAGGGTTAGGCATGGTGTCGATGAAGAAAGCCTTTCCTCGGATAAGAAATATGTAATTAACTAGGCTTCTACTTTACAAACTGAACTGTTTGTCATCTTAATGGCACTAAGTTAATTTATGGCAATTAGCATGACTCTTTGATATTTACAGATTCTATCAGCGATTGACCTACTATATAAATAATTTAAACTTGTTGATTTTAAGAAGCCAGGTACGTGTATAGATACAAAAATCAGGAAAAAAAATTATCGTGTACAGTTGTTATGGATTTCATCTCGCATGGATAACTTAGCCAAATAAATAATATTTCGAAAGAGGTAAAATGAACCTTGGAATATTTGTGCTAAGTGTTAAAAATATTTGAAGAGAGCTAAACCGTGAATTTCAAGTGTCCTAGGAATGCAGTTTGAAGCCAGAGTAGATTTATAACATGAACGTTGATAGGCACGTTTACCGAGCAACTTGACAATAGTGTGTATATAGACTGGCAGATGTTTAAGCCTTGGTTACAAGTATATCTGGAAGTTTTGACATACACAATGCATGCAGACTGACACATGTTGTAGTAAGGGAGGCTTAGTCTTGGTTACAAATATGTCTGCCACTTGGGTATATTCACAGTGATTAATTGAATGTAAAGTATGCAGTTAGCCTTACAGGCACTATCTTTAATACTCTATGGAAATGATACGTAAATCTATGTAGCCTATATATGGATCCAGATGGCATACTGCCGACATTAGTGATGAAAGGATATAGACTACACAACATACTTGTATTGGTACTTGATAAGGCACTATATAGAGTGAAGTTTTGTTTCAGTATTTGCTTGTATCATATTGATGATATACAGTACCCACAAGATGAATATTCATAAAGGATAACGCGATAATAATAATACTACGTGTGTCTTTTATTAATCATCCTGTATTTACTTGACAAATAAGGCAGTTTTATGTAAGATTGTAATTATTATATATCCAAATGTATTTCTGTTAACCCCCATTATTCTCAGGTAATTTTAACGTGGTGTGATAATTGTATTTTTTTTTCATCCTGGTATTTACTGTTGATTTTAAGTTGGATGTTCTTATGTATGCTATATTTATTTGTTATTACCAAGCATGTTGAATGATCTTCCAGTCAGAGCTCTCCGCAAATGTAATGTGGCATGCTAAGAGTATGTTACGTTTTATTCGCCGTATGTCACACACCCCTATAGGCTACCTCCCAACCAGAGAACCGGGTGCTAAAGGTTTAGCGATCAATAGGGTACCCGTCGTTAAATCAGTACCTTTTTTTTTTTTTTTTTTCCCAATTACAGGCAAGCCCTCCAAAGCAGAAACAATGTGGCTCACTTGTGGTAGCATTGACAGGCTTGCCTGAGCTGCTGGTTGATATGGTGCATTTTCTTTGGCTTCTGCCATCTCTTGTCACCGTGTGTACACTTAATATTCAACCTCTGGACATAGTGCACATACTTGTATATATCTGGCAAATTATATCTGTTGAAGGAAATGCAAGTTATATACTATTGCTGAGTTTGTTTGCTCCTCTTTGAAATCCATTACGGCCAGCTCGCAGGCCGTACTATATCTGTGTTCGTAATATGTAAAACCTACCTAAATACTTAATGTATTCTTACACCACCGTCCACATGTAAATGATTCACAATGAACCAGTTGCTCCTCAGGCAAAATTATACTCTATTTCAGTTTATATATTAACCTTTTAGAGAGAGAATGTAAACGCATTTGTGTGTGTTGACATGAGTGTCGTCTGGTAATAGCTAGTATATAGCATGGGAATGTGTGTATGTAGAAGTGTGAGAGTGGGTACACTTGTGCACGTTGCGAATGTTATATTGGTAATAGTTCTTCACACTGTGAGGCTGGCTGGGGAGGTGGGTGTTGGGGAGCGTGAGCGCGTGCGTGTGTGAATGTGTGTACTCACCTAGTTGAGGTTGTAGGGGTCTAAGTCCAAGCTCCTGGCTCCGCCTCTTAACTGTGTGTGTGTGTGTGTGTGTGTGTGTGTGTGTGTGCGCGCGCGCGTGTGTGTGTGCGCTCGCGCTCTAGACATGGTTTTGCTTAGTTATGGCAGGCCAAGAGGCGAAAATTTCTATTTTTTTTTTCACCGTATTGATTTGTCTCGCCCTCTTCCTCTCCCCTCTCCTCCCTCACGAACCGTCTGACCCACACTTGTTTTCACCAATAATACTTACCTTTCTTCACCCCTTACCTCCACTTCCCCTCCCCTTTCACATCACCATCGCCTCCCCTCGCTTCACCCTTTCGATACCCTCCGTTCACCCCCCATTCTCTATGCTCCTTCCTCTCCCATTTCCCTCATATGCTGCTATCCCCTCTACCCCGGCAATAAGTAAATCACATAAACGAACAGGGAAGCCTGGCGGTTGGGTGGCGGCGTTAGAAGTTTAGAGCGTTTAAAAACCAGGAGTTCTTTACATGAAGTCTGAGAGGGGTGGTGGGCGGTGGTTGCCGCACGATGTGCGGGCGGGGATGCCACGGGGTTGCCACGGTGTGAGGGCGAAGTTGTCAGTAATGTAGTAGCACAGTGGCGTAGAATGGTCACTCGTGCATGTGTTGGACTGCCTTCGGTAATCTTGGCTGTGTAAGCTGTATTGGAGTATGATTAAAGTGTGACTGATGACCGTTAACGTATCAACGCTCGAGATTAGTGAGTTATACTTAGATCATACTCCAGTATTGCTTACATATACGTAACCGCTAAAGGCAGTCCAACACAAGGGCGCCCATACTACGCCACTGTACTACATTATTAGTGAGAGGTTGCCACACTCTGTGAGGGCGGGTTGTCACACTGTGAGGGCGGGTTGCCACACTGTGAGGGCGGATTGCCACACACTGTGAGGGCGGGTTGTCACAGTGTGAGGGAGGGTTGCCACACTGTGAGGGCTTCAGTTTGGCTGTAGTGGTGACAGTTTGCTGTTGGATATCACCACCTCTAGCGTGGGTATCACCACCTGTAGCGTGGATATCACCACCTGTAGCGTGGATATCACCACCTGTAGCGTGGATATCACCACCTGTAGCGTGGATATCACCACCTGTAGCGTAGATATCACCACATGTAGCGTGGATATCACTACCTGTAGCGTGGTATCACCACCTGTAGCGTGGTATCACCACCTGGAGAATACACTAGACCTCATATTCACTAACAATGATGATCTGATAAGAAATGTCACCATATCAAAAACAATATACTCAGATCACAACATAATTGAGGTTCAGACATGTATGCGAGGAGCCCCAGACCGACAAAATGAGACTAGTCACGAGGGAGCATTCACCAAATTCAACTTCAATAACAAAAACATAAAGTGGGACCAAGTAAACCAAGTCCTAACCGATATAAGCTGGGAAGATATACTAAGCAACACAGACCCAAACTTATGCCTAGAACAGATTAACTCGGTGGCACTCGATGTATGCACAAGGCTTATTCCTCTAAGAAAAAGGAGGAGATGTAAAATAGAAAGAGACAGGCGCTCCCTTTACAGGCGACGGAAAAGAATAACAGAGCGGCTAAAAGAGGTCAATATATCTGAAATGCGCAGGGAGACACGGGTCAGAGAAATAGCAAGCATCGAACTTAAGCTAAAAGAATCCTTTAGGAGTCAGGAATCGCGGGAAGAACTAAAAGCTATAAATGAAATCGAAAGAAACCCAAAGTATTTCTTCTCCTATGCCAAATCAAAATCGAGAACAACGCCCAGTATTGGGCCCCTACTTAAACAAGATGGGTCCTACACAGATGACAGCAAGGAAATGAGTGAGCTACTCAAGTCCCAATATGACTCAGTTTTTAGCAAGCCGCTAACCAGACTGAGAGTCGAAGATCAAAATGAATTTTTTATGAGAGAGCCACAAAATTTGATTAACACAAGCCTATCCGATGTTATCCTGACGCCAAATGACTTCGAACAGGCGATAAATGACATGCCCATGCACTCTGCCCCAGGGCCAGACTCATGGAACTCTGTGTTCATCAAGAACTGCAAGAAGCCCCTATCACGAGCCTTTTCCATCCTATGGAGAGGGAGCATGGACACGGGGGTCGTCCCTCAGTTACTAAAAACAACAGACATAGCCCCACTCCACAAAGGGGGCAGTAAAGCAACAGCAAAGAACTACAGACCAATAGCACTAACATCCCATATCATAAAAATCTTTGAAAGGGTCCTAAGAAGCAAGATCACCACCCATCTAGAAACCCATCAGTTACACAACCCAGGGCAACATGGGTTTAGAACAGGTCGCTCCTGTCTGTCTCAACTACTGGATCACTACGACAAGGTCCTAAATGCACTAGAAGACAAAAAGAATGCAGATGTAATATATACAGACTTTGCAAAAGCCTTCGACAAGTGTGACCATGGCGTAATAGCGCACAAAATGCGTGCTAAAGGAATAACAGGAAAAGTCGGTCGATGGATCTATAATTTCCTCACTAACAGAACACAGAGAGTAGTCGTCAACAGAGTAAAGTCCGAGGCAGCTACGGTGAAAAGCTCTGTTCCACAAGGCACAGTACTAGCTCCCATCTTGTTCCTCATCCTCATATCCGACATAGACAAGGATGTCAGCCACAGCACCGTGTCTTCCTTTGCAGATGACACCCGAATCTGCATGACAGTGTCTTCCATTGCAGACACTGCAAGGCTCCAGGCGGACATCAACCAAATCTTTCAGTGGGCTGCAGAAAACAATATGAAGTTCAACGATGAGAAATTTCAATTACTCAGATATGGTAAACATGAGGAAATTAAATCTTCATCAGAGTACAAAACAAATTCTGGCCACAAAATAGAGCGAAACACCAACGTCAAAGACCTGGGAGTGATTATGTCGGAGGATCTCACCTTCAAGGACCATAACATTGTATCAATCGCATCTGCTAGAAAAATGACAGGATGGATAATGAGAACCTTCAAAACTAGGGAGGCCAAGCCCATGATGACACTCTTCAGGTCACTTGTTCTATCTAGGCTGGAATATTGCTGCACTCTAACAGCACCTTTCAAGGCAGGTGAAATTGCCGACCTAGAAAATGTACAGAGAACTTTCACGGCGCGCATAACGGAGAGAAAACACCTCAATTACTGGGAGCGCTTGAGGTTTCTAAACCTGTATTCCCTGGAACGCAGGAGGGAGAGATACATGATTATATACACCTGGAAAATCCTAGAGGGACTAGTACCGAACTTGCACACGAAAATCACTCACTACGAAAGCAAAAGACTTGGCAGACGATGCACCATCCCCCCAATGAAAAGCAGGGGTGTCACTAGCACGTTAAGAGACCATACAATAAGTGTCAGGGGGCCGAGACTGTTCAACTGCCTCCCAGCACACATAAGGGGGATTACCAACAGACCCCTGGCAGTCTTCAAGCTGGCACTGGACAAGCACCTAAAGTCAGTTCCTGATCAGCCGGGCTGTGGCTCGTGCGTTGGTTTGCGTGCAGCCAGCAGCAACAGCCTGGTTGATCAGGCGCTGATCCACCAGGAGGCCTGGTCACAGACCGGGCCGCGGGGGCATTGACCCCCGAAACTCTCTCCAGGTAAACTCCAGGTAAAACCTGTAGCGTGAATATCACCTTTGCTACTTTGAAAAGCTGTCCCTCAAGGGCTCTCAAGGAAGGTTCCTTGATGCTGGTGAGGGGCTCTTGATCTAGGGAATTGGATCTGTGCTCCAGTTCCCTGAATTAAACCGAATGCCCTCCACATCCCCCCACAGGCGCTTCCCCCTTGATTATAATAATAATATCCCTCAAGGCACGGTACTCGCCCCACTGTTTTTTTTTTCTCAGTCTCATTTCTGACATAGACAGGGACGTAATCATAGCTCTCTACCATCCTTTGAAGACGTTACTTGAATTTATATGAGAATGGCATCCATAGAAGACAACAATGAGCCTCCAGTCTTGACGAGGGCTTCTGACAACGATATGATATTCATTTGTCAATCATGTGTGTAGCTTGCCCACATATTTATGTGAAACCCTGAACTAATGTGAGTCATTCAACGTTAGTAGTGGAGGCTCGATCTTGCGTTTGCTAATAATGAGACAGCTATATTAACCTCTGTCAGGCAGGCAGAAAGTATTTTCACATTGCTTTAAGTATAAAGACCCATTGTGACATTTGTAATCCGGTTTTTTTGTGCTACCGCGCACAGGATGAGCGTGGGGTACACAGTAAACTTGCCGCTCAGGCAGCACAACTAAAAAAAAAAAAAAAAAAAAAAAACTTGGTGACCTAGGCTTGTAGTGTACATGGATGTTACAAAATGCGACATCTGTTTAGTGAAGATATCTCCAGAGAATGCTAGGTCAACTTATTAATCTAGATTCCCTCTAACTTTTCGCCTGTTTCTGGTTTTGTAACAGTTTGTCAGAATGAATTCTGTTTGTTATTCTGTAAAATTGTCTTCTCAATAGTGCTTTTGGATTACAACTGGATGAATATAAATCAACCTAATAAAAATTGGCTACACTTACAATGGACTTGAAAGTGTAACCAGGAGTATGATGACTAGTGAGTGAGGGCTCACAATCAGTACCGTAGTCTAGCCGGAACTAGCAAAAGTGTTTCACAATAAGTAATTATACAAATTTACCGGGAAATAGTCAAAAACACAAAACAAAAACCAGGAAGAACATTAAAAATACACTGTTTAGTATCACTTGACCTTTCTAACTTAATAATGAAGATGGTTGACATTTCAGTGGGAATGTGTTTGGGGGAGGGGGAAGGAATAGGATCTGTGGAGGGGAAGGAGGAGGTTATTCCTTTTGCTATTAGATTGGGTGGAGGGTAGGGGTCAAGGGTTTTTCTTTTATCAGCTAATGGGATTAGTGCCCCCACGACCAGGTCTCAGACCAGGCCTCGTCAGTTGAAAGCGAAATCTTTAAAAAATGAAACATATTGAGAAGCACGCAGTAAGGAAAAATCAGCAGTCTTGTTAGAGTGCAAAACGTTTAACGGACGCATTTTCACGCAAAACGGTAGTACCTCCGACGTTGATTGCTGTCTACCAAACTATTTACAGCACTTGGTGCAGCGTGTTACAACATATTCAACCAGGTCATTACTCTTGGGTGAAGCGTTACAACACACTCACCCAAGTCATTATTTCACTCGTGAAAGTTTGGTATGGTGCGTGGTGGGGAGGAAGAGCTGAGTGTGATGTTGCTCCAACACTTGTGATGGAATTTAAGGTAATCCAGCACTTGTGGTGAAATTTAAGAGAATACAACAAACGATTCTTTGTTAACGAAACGTAAATTAACATATCACGTACCGTACTAAAATAAACAGGTCGATCTAGGATCCACGAAGGTGATTTTGCCATTACTATCGTACATAGTTGCCTGTTTATCTAATTTGTCACTTTATTAGCTGCTGTTACCAAACGCTGACAGAGTAACGTCGGTTCCATGTTGTGACATAATGGTTTAGAAACCATTGAGGAAATGTTTCGCCAGCCAGTGTCTTCTTCATTTTACAACTATTTTACCTGAGCCGATAATCTGATCAAAATCTTCTGCGAGGTGGACAACAGATTATAATGGCTACTATATAGTGTACAGCAATATCGTATGTTAAAGGTAAATATACTCTTCAGCCCCCTCTCCTCCTTTACCTTTTACTCCTTTTCCCCTACTCTTTTCCTCCATCCTCCTTCTTTTCCCCTTCCCCTTGTCCCCTCCTTACCTACCCACCCTCTTCTCCTGCCCCTCCCCCATCTTGTGATGGAACAAGTTAAAGTGGTGCTTGCACTAGCTCTCACCTTCATTCATCGCAGCCAGGTGTTGCAGACTCCACCCAGACCACTGTGGCATCCAAGCTTACAGCCCACCCAGGCCACTGTGGCACCCAAGCTTACCCCAACCCAGGCCACTGTGGCACCCAAGCTTACCCCCCACCTAGGCCACTGTGGCACCCAAGTTTACCCCAACCCAGACCACTGTGGCACCCAAGCTTACCCCCCACTCAGGCAACTGTGGCACCCAAGCTTACCCCCCACTCAGGCCACTGTGGCACCCAAGCTTACCCCCCCTACCCAGGCTCTGGGCAAGTGTAAGCAAACTTAGGGTGTGTTGCTCAAGTTTTAGTTTTCCCGTGATGCTTAGAAGTGGCTGGTGGTGGTGGTGGTGATGGCGGCGGCGCTACTATTGGTTCTTGTGGTGGTAATAGTGGTGGCGCTAGTTGTGGTGGTGTGATGTTGGTGGTTATGTTAGTCGTGCTGTTCTTCGGCTTTCCTTGTTGCCGGTGTTGTGCTTGTTATTGACGATGTGGTGAGTCATTCGTGTTCTCAGTGGGTAAAGCCTTATCTGTGTGTTACGTTAATATTTACTAGATGACGTCCTGTGAGTCAACTGTTGACATTGTTCCTTCATTACTGGTTATTCCTGTCTTCTCCCGCCTCCGTCTCCCTTCACCTAGGACTAGGTATTTGGCGGGACCTCCGAGAATTTCTACTTATTTGGTTTTACTAAACATTGCTTAATTATAGTTGGCATTATTTCATTCTAGTTAATAGTTTTACTCAAGTTTACATTGGCTTATTTCAATTTACATTGTTTTACTTTAGTTTACATGTTTGTTTTACTTTAGTTTACATGTTTGTTTTACTTTAGTTTACATGTTTTACTCTGATTTACATCGTTTAATTAGTGTACATTGCGCAGATGTTAGCAAGACCGTTATTACGAACATAAGTGATGTCTTGAGGGCCTGTAGCACCTGTTCATAAATAAGTCAGCAAACTCTCACCTCTGCAGTGCATGGACAAAGCAAAACAACAGAGATAAATTCTTAATTTGTGTATTCCTTCACCAGAATTCTGTATAGTTAGTCACAGTACAGTGAATATTTACAAAATAGTATATGTGAGCAACAGCCACTGTAAGAACAGTCTTCGACCAGAGATAATGGAAGCCTACCTATTCTGCTCCACGGGTTGAAGATATCGCTTCACAGGGTTAGTGGTCTTTCACGTCATTGATTGATGAACAAGCAATTAGCATAACAGTGGGGCCCCGACTGTTATATTCTTAACTTCTAGTTCACTGGTTGTGAGGGCATGCCAAAATGGGCGTGTGACGTACGTCGAATAAATTGTAACGTAGTCTTTGCGTGCCACAGCTGTGTTAGGTTACAAACAGTGACATTGTGTGTGTTTGTGTGTGTGTCAGTACTTCATGTAATCTTTTAAAATATTCATGGGTTGCATTTGTTTTATTATTGTCGATTCTAGGAATCATTGCTTCCGCGACCTGGCCTTGGACCATGCTTGGTTGATAGTCTGACTAATCTGTATAAGCAGAGCAGAGGCCAACGTACTACGTTGGCCTTTGCTCTGCTTATTACCAACAAACCCCTACGTTGAACGTAGGGTTTGTTGGTAATTCCCCCTTATTTATTATGGGAGGATGTTGAAAAGTTTTTGTTTTATGATTTAATTTGTGTGTGTGTGTGTGTGTGTGTGTGTGTGTGTGTGTGTGTGTGTGTGCGCGCGCGCTTGACGATATCCTTATTAACCTACTGAAGTCTCCAGCTTCAGGGTGACAGATTTCATCACTTGATATATGAAGCCCATCCTGTGTGATGGAATATGACAAATACACACAGCTATAACTAGCTTTTGTTCCTGCTGTGTAACAATCATAGGGTACGGCACGCTTCTGATGTACCCAATTTTGTGCAAGAAAATAGCATTACTGCAGTGAAACACCCTGGGCCCAGGTCAGTGAGCTGGGTCGGGCGTGGTTGGCGCCGTCTTCATTGTTAGATAAGGCAGCTTCCTCTTTAGCTTAGTTCTTGCAGGTTACGTGTGTGTGTGTGTGTGTGTGTGTGTGTGTGTGTGTGTGTGTGTGTGTGTGTGTGCGCGCGCTCGCCTATATGTGGTTGTAGGAGTCGATTCACAACTCTGGCTGTGTGGGGGGGGATGTTTCTTGGGTGCGGTGATGGACGCGCTGGTGATGGGCGTGGTTGTCATAACCCTCCCTTCTCACTTTGCAGTTCCTCTTGCAACATTAAGGATAGATAGTGTACTCCAGCAAAGTCCTCTCGCCTTAAAACTTTACACACTACAGAACGATAGTCACGTTCTGTGCTACCGTTAATTTACTCACGGCATGCACGGATGTGTCCCACTCATATTCCCCTACTAATATACTTTTTAAACCTAATGTTGCCACCACCACCATAACGAAAGTGATACCGGTAGTGTTGGATGTCGTTCTACATTTGTAGCCAAGATAAAAGATATATATATATATATATATATATATATATATATATATATATATATATATATATATATATATATATGTATATATATATATGTGTGTGTGTATACTCACCTCACCTAGTTGAGGTTGCGGGGGTCGAGTCCGAGCTCCTGGCCCCGCCTCTTCACTGATCGCTACTAGGTCACTCTCCCTGAGCCGTGAGCTTTATCATACCTCTGCTTAAAGCTATGTATGGATCCTGCCTCCACTACATCGCTTCCCAAACTATTCCACTTACTGACTACTCTGTGGCTGAAGAAATACTTCCTAACATCCCTGTGATTCATCTGTGTCTTCAGCTTCCAACTGTGTCCCCTTGTTACTGTGTCCAATCTCTGGAACATCCTGTCTTTGTCCACCTTGTCAATTCCTCTCAGTATTTTGTATGTCGTTATCATGTCCCCCTATCTCTCCTGTCCTCCAGTGTCGTCAGGTTGATTTCCCTTAACCTCTCCTCGTAGGACATACCTCTTAGCTCTGGGACTAGTCTTGTTGCAAACCTTTGCACTTTCTCTAGTTTCTTCACGTGCTTGGCTAGGTGTGGGTTCCAAACTGGTGCCGCATACTCCAATATGGGCCTAACGTACACGGTGTACAGGGTCCTGAATGATTCCTTATTAAGATGTCGGAATGCTGTTCTGAGGTTTGCTAGGCGCCCATATGCTGCAGCAGTTATTTGGTTGATGTGCGCTTCAGGAGATGTGCCTGGTGTTATACTCACCCCAAGATCTTTTTCCTTGAGTGAGGTTTGTAGTCTCTGACCCCCTAGACTGTACTCCGTCTGCGGCCTTCTTTGCCCTTCCCCAATCTTCATGACTTTGCTCTTGGTGGGATTGAACTCCAGGAACCAATTGCTGGACCAGGTCTGCAGCCTGTCCAGATCCCTTTGTAGTTCTGCCTGGTCTTCGATCGAGTGAATTCTTCTCATCAACTTCACGTCATCTGCAAACAGGGACACCTCAGAGTCTATTCCTTCCGTCATGTCGTGTGTGTGTGTGTGTGTGTGTGTGTGTGTGTGTGTGTGTGTGTGTGTGTGTGTGTGTGTACGTACGTACGTACGTACGTACGTACGTGTGTAACACGACTAGAAATAGACGCTAACAAGTGATGGGTATTCGTAATGTTGTTAGGTAAGACACATATGCAACAGTTAGGTATCTTTATTTCGAAACGTTTCGCCTACACAGTAGGCTTCTTCAGTCGAGTACAGAAAAGTTGATAGAAGCAGAAGATACTTGAAGACGATGTAATCAGTCCATCACCATTAAAGTTTTGAGGTGGTCAGTCCCTCAGTCTGGAGAAGAGCATTGTTCCGTTGTCTGATTACATCGTCTTCAAGTATCTTCTGCTTCTATCAACTTTTCTGTACTCGACTGAAGAAGCCTACTGTGTAGGCGAAACGTTTCGAAATAAAGATACCTAACTGTTGCATATGTGTCTTACCTAACAATCTGTCGGTATTTTATACCATTTTAACGGGTATTCGTAATGCCGAACTCTAAACAGCATTCCGCCTAACATCAGTCTACTGACCTTGGTAGATTTTCCGTAACTTAATTGAAATGAAAATCTTTTCAGGAAACCCATTCCAGGAAGATGACTGGGTGGGTATTGGGAACTTTCAAAACAAGAGAAATAGTGCCACTGGTGACACTCTTCAAATCGCTAGTGCTCCCTCATTTAGAATATTGCTCAGTGCTGACGGTCCCATTCAAAGCAGAATTTTTCAGTCATTCGACAGTTCAATGAGCAGGTGTGCACGTTATTTTGTCCAACCCCTGTATATCTTCAACTCTTCCTGGCGAGAATCACGTATGTTTTTCCATTCACCGCGAATAGTTATTTTCGAATAGTTACTAACAAACTGGTTAAAGCTTTGACAATGATATTTTTTATTAAAAAATAACTTTTCTCCTGGTGTCAAGGAACGCAGTAATCTTAATACCATTTACTGTTAAGTAACAAGAGGCTGGCTATGGGGCCAAGTCTGAGCGGGGTTTTCTTCTTTGGTGTCATCTATTGTGAGGAACGAAAAAATTGCTGACATACATTTTTATATCCTCTTCCACATAAGCATGATACGATTCATTTGTCCCACGTGGGTTCCTTGGTACCTTGTATAGCGGTGGGCGCATGGTGTGGTTCTTGAAGTGTGAATGTCGTTTGGCCCTCATATCTAAAATCTTCGGTTACTTCCTTTAGATAGTTTATCAGGTCAAGGTAATTACATTCCCCAATACACTAGTACGTAATGACTCGATTGTGTGAGCACTCCATTACAATGCATTTATTTCCTATATCGAACCAGAAGCTCTGAGATTTACGTAAGATGATTCAGTTGACTAGGGATTATATCACAATGCATTTATTTCCTATATCAATCCATAGGTTCCGAGATGTAATATGACTATGTTGTCCAGGCACTTCCTCACAAAATATTTCCTATATCGGTCAAGGCGTTGTAAGATGTAAGATAATGTAGCTTTGATTTCTCAGGGCGCGTGTGGGTCTGTGTACTGTAAGCTTCTACAGATTCTCCTGGTTTGCATTCTAAGGTTATTCATATACCGTGTATCGTAGTGTGAGAGTGAGTTGGGATACATCCTTAATATTTTCCAGTAGGAAAAATCAGATGCATTACTTGATATTAGGAGCCTCATTTTAGTCCTTTCTTGGATTATCGTACATGTGAATATAGAGGAGCACTCATAACACATCAGGATTATATACCTTTCCGCTGTTACTTTCCAGTTTTATATTCTCATGTACTTTGCTAATGAAGTCTGTTATGCAGGCGAAATATATCGGTGAGAAAAAGAGCTAAGTGTTGTATACATCTTATTCATCATAAAGGCGAACTGCAATAGGCCTACTAGTCCATGTATAGTCAGCAACGTATAAATAAGAATAACTGATGATATTTATCATTCAGTGGTGGGCGTGTTGCTGTGGGGAGGTAAAACGTGTTAAACGAGACTTACATTGCTTGTCACTGATCCCCTTCCACCGTGGGTAGGGGGTAGCATGAGGGCGGGAGGGTCTGGCTCAGAGAACAAGGACTGACATCAGAGAGTGAATGAATGAATGAAATGGTGAGTGTATGGGAGAGAATCACAAATGAGGGGTATATTCGCCATTTGTGTGTGCATAGATAGGGTTTCAACTCCTGGCCCTGTATCTTGGTCTATAATTATAATCGATCAACATTACTGGTTCTTAGGATGTGAAGTTTGTTGCCCGGGGTCCCAGGAAATGTATCAGTAGTATTAGTATCAGTTACCAGTGTCACTAGTATGCAACTCATACCAGCCGTTACTGATTCACCGTCTCACATGATCACTGACCGTTATTGAGTCATTCTGCTGGCCATAGCATGTTTGAATGCCGCTCGCCCTCTAGGCACAGTATAGCAGTTCAAGTCGAGACGTTAGAGAGAGACAGGTCAGACTTGGTGCTCCTCCTATAGTACCCATAATTATAAGTTGCCAGCCGTCCGAAGTGTGTGATTTTACCCAATTCCAGCATTCGACCCCCACACGACAAATGAAAGAGTAGATAATGAGACAAAGGCTTCTATTTCGAACTTGTTCTGCATTATAGCACATTTCTGCTTATATATATATATATATATATATATATATATATATATATATATATATATATATATATATATATATATATATATATATATATATGTATATATAATGTTAATCATTGGGAATTTTGGCGATACTGGTGGGTCTTACAGATAAGCAACAAGTTTTACAGGGTTCGACAGGGAGTGGGTGCTTGGCCCTCCAACAGTCGTCACTGTAAATTATTCTTGTTTGGTTAAGCATCTGCTGCCTTACTGGTGCTAGGTTTTCTACCTCATTTAAAAAATAAGCTATTTTAATTTAGTACCTTAGGTCCTGATCTTTCGCTGCTATGTCATTTTATACTAGTTTCTTTTTTTATTATCCTTGCATGTGTATTCCTAACCCACTTGTTATTCTGTCCTCTGTTATTATCAGTGTTCTGCACCATTTATATTCTTTCTTTGTCCTTGCTTTCGCCTTGAACTCAAGACGGACCCAGCCTGACCTGACCCAACTCGACTAACACCACAGCTTCGGTTAAAACACATTTTTTTTTATTGCGTTTGCGGTCCACCTTTACGAATTTTTCTGTAGCCTTCCGACAGTAGCACTTTCTGGTTTGATTTTCCATTAGCCTGTGAGCTGTCTTACCATCCATTTTCCTTTTGTATTGTATTCCATTTAGGAGGTCTCCCATAATTATATAGTTTCATTTCGTGTAAAAAAAAAAAAACATACCACGGGTGGGGATAGAACCCGCGATCAGTCTCAAAACTCCAGACCGTCGCGTTAGCTAACGCGACGGTCTGGAGTTTTGAGACTGATCGCGGGTTCTGTCCCCGCCCGTGGTATGGTTTGTTTGCAATCATGTCATTACGATTTTGCGAGTCATTTCGTGTACCTTGATTTCTTAACTTCTTATCGCTCCATCCTTCCATTACATTTTTCATTCCCACCTTTAGCAGGTATTCCAAACATAACAAGTGTGGCCACAGGCTATACGTGCAGTTATGAGTCAATTTCCCGTACATGTGATTCCTTGGATCAAAAGTCCTTCACCAGCACCAGGGCACACTATGAGCAGTCGCATTGCATGTGCTTTTTCTCTCCACTGCTCTACCCTCTCATCCGTTGACTTTTTATTTTCTTTCTTGCTCACACTTAACTTCTCTAGTTCACCAAACATTTATCAGTAGCCTCATAGATAAGAGACATATGATAGGAATTAGTGGATAGAGTATCGAATCACCACCACGCCTTGCGGCGAATGGCCCATAGGGTTTAGAGCTTCACATATAATAATAATCTTGTTAACCGGTTTCTTGTTTCAGTTTGTGTATTTTGTACATTTTCTTGCTGCTCCTTTTTTATAGCCTCGACTTATCTACTCCTATACACTTTATCAATAATTCCATCAATTCCTATCTTCCTTCGCCTCTTACTAGCCTTTACATTCTTTGTTAGTGGCTTAACCATTCTGCCTCTAATCTTCCTCTTTCCTTTTTTTCATTTTGTTCTCTTGTGATGAAGGAGAACAAAATGTGGGAGATTAAGGAGATAAGACGGAGTGTAGTGGAGAATAGTGGTAAGATGTGAAGTATGGTGAGGTAAGATGGAGAGTACAAAGAGGTAGGATGGAGGGTACAGTGAGGTAAGATGGAGGGTACAGTGAGGTAAGATGGAGGGTACAGTGAGGTATGATGGAGAGTACAATGAGGTAAGATGGAGTGTGGTGAGGTAAGAGAGAGAGTTTAGTGAAGTAAAACAGTGGGAGGGTGAGGTAGCAAGGTGCAAGTCATTAGTCTTGATAGGTCATAAGGGTCTAGTTTAGCTGGTCGTTCACTCTCATTACTCGCTAATGGCTAACCCTTAACTCCTTCAACCTTTCCTTTCTCATCCTTACCTCTCTTTATCTTCATGCCTTTATTTTCCCTATCTCCATTTCTCTGTCCTGCTTCCCTTTATTCTTATCTTTTATTCTTCCTCCATACCTTTATTTTCCAACTCTCCCTTTTAACTTTTAAGGAAGGTTGAAATCGCAGGACTGTAGATTGTAGAGAACCTTCACTGCTCGTATAAATTCATTCAGGCACCTGAATTACTGGAGATGCCAGAAGTCTGTTGGGCTGTATATAGTTCCGAACGTAGGCGAGAAATATATATATTATACACATGGAAAGTTCTAATCTTCACGCCGGAATTATTCCCTACGAAAACTAGAGGCTTGGCAAACAGTACCTCAGAATACCTCAGATAACAAGCAAGGATTGCATAAATACACTTAGAGACACTTTATTGAGTGAAGGGAACCAAAATTTTTCAGCCTAGTTGATTTGGTCATCAGCTGGGTGTGAGATCTGGCTGGGAGGGGGACCGCTGGAATCGTCTCAGGATACCTTCGGATTCTGATACCCTCCATTCTTCCTTACCTTTATCATCCTTCCCTCACTTTATTCTCCCTCCTTCCCTATACTTTCCTTATCTCCCTATATTCACCCTCTATCTTTCATCCTTTCTCCATCTTCTTTCTCCTTAGCTCCTTTCCCCTCTCCACTTCTTTCATTTATCCTTTGTTCTTTCTTCCTCCTTACCACTCCATCACATCCCCAGCCCTAATTCCAATGCCCTTTATACCTCATCTTCGAGGGTTGAGAGAGGTTGGGTATATTTCTTTCAGGCTCCTCTCCCGCCTGTCTTTCTGTGCCTGTCTAGTTGATGTCTAGAGGTGTCGAGGAGTATATAAGAGTGAACATAAAGGTTACGGTATATAGAGGTATCTAAAGAAACACAAGAACTATATAGTATTATCCACTTATATAGGATGGAACCATAGGGAAAATTAAGAAAAAAAATGGCAATAATGAAGGCCTTTTATTCATAGAACGTGTTCATTGTGTCCATCATTATTATTCACACAAGAATGCAGACGAACTATCCGCTGAATTGTTACCCCTGGGGTCGACTGAGGGCGTTGGTCTTCACGGAGAAAATTCAATGTTGCGTATTTACCGGAGCGCATCATCAACGCATGTAAATATCATCACTCCTGACTATTCACTGTATACTTGTTGACTGGATACCTCGTCAGCATTTATGTATCAATAATGTGAATAAAAACCTATTATTGCCGTTATTTTTCATTTTCTCCCCATGTTCTAGACTTAAGGGACCCATTTAAAAAATATCTAAATATAAAAATATATACAGTTATCCAAATATACATGAGATCTATATAAACTGTACCTAGAAACTATATAGAACTCTAAATGTATGTAAAGGCTATACACAGTTGTCTATAATATCTATTTACTACATGTACAAGGTATACAAGCCTACCTGACATCAATGACATACTACTATATAGAAAGCCCCTTGTTACCTATCTGGAGTCTACCTGGAAGGCATTCCGGGGATCAACGCCCCCGCGGCCCGGTCCACGACCAGGCCTCCCGGTGGATCAGGGCCTGATCAACGAGGCTGCTACTGCTGGCTGCACGCAATCCAACGTACGAACCACAGCCCGGCTGATCCGGCACCGTCTTTAGGTATCTGTCCAGCTCCCTCCTGAAGATTACCAGGGGTCTTCCCGTAATGCCCCTTATTGCTGGTGGGAGGCTGTTGAACAGTTATGCAGAGCATTTCAGGCAAATTAGGTCAGTTTTGTCCCAGGTTGCGACCCACACCAGTCGACTAACACCCAGGTACCTATTTTACTGATGGGTGAACATAGACAACCGGTGTAAGGATACACGTCCAAATGTTTCCACCCCTCCGCCGGGAATTGAACCCGGACCCTTACCGTGTGAAGCGAGAGCTTTTGCCTCCAAGCCGCGGAGCACCATATGTAAATAAGAGCTATAGGGTATAGCTATATAAACATATACAGTGCTTATACAGGGCTAAATAAATGTAGTCAAGAGCTATATCGTTATGTAAACTCTCAGTAGGTGGAAAAGACTTGGGAATTTAGGGAATTGTCTGAAGTGCTTTTCAGCATTGATGTGAAATCAGTCACCTTGATCACGATTCATTTCTGGAACATAACATAGCAATGTGAAAGTCATAATATGCGATTGAAAATACAATAAAACACAAGGAAAAAACATGAGAAAAAGTTTAAAATTAGGATGGCGAACTAGTATGGAGATGATCTGTTATGTGTACTACACGAGTAAGGCGGCTACTACCCAAAACAAACTACATTATAAACAAAAATAAACTCACCAGAAGAGAGTAAAAATAAAAATTATCAACATATGCTGCGGCTAAACAAAACTATCCAAGTGTACAAAGGACTGTGTGAAGCTGTGTATGTCTGCATAAGGACTCACTAGTGCTGTTTGCCTGTGTATGCCTAAAGCTTATCGGGAGCTGCCTTGTTCTCCCTAGTCAACTACTATCTAGAAAAGTGGGTTAGTGGAGGGGAAGGGGAGGGGCTGTCTGCTGTTGTGTGGGAACGGGTTGGGAAGGGGAAGTGGGGGAATGCGAGAGGACGAGGGGGGGGTGGCATTTACTTGGGCGTTGCGGGTGTTGGTAGGGGGACTTGTACCCCCATTCCTCCCGCAGTGAGAAGACAGAGGGGGAGGAAGGTTGCAGACACTAGTGTCTGTCATTTCTGTCATACCTATCTCTTCCCTCTCCTGCTGCGTCACCTACTTCTCCGTCAGTCTTGTATCATTTCCAACTTCTACCTCTCATCTCTTCCCTTCTTACTATTATGCCAACATCCAACATATGGACTTCCTCCTCACATGCCCCTCCCTAACACTGATCGTGATGACATAAAATATAGAAGAACCAGGGGAGATATGATTTTTGGCATACAGGATTTTTAAAAACTTGGTAGAGTTGACAAGAAAAGACAAGGGACACAGACGGAAGTTTAAACAGCAAATACTTTGGATGTCAGGAAATATGTCTTCAGCCTTAGGGTGGTTTAAAAGTAGAAAGACTTAGATGAAGTGGTGAAGCAGACGTGATATACTGCTTAAGAAATAGGTGAAGTAAGGAGCATAAGGCTAAGAGTGAATGAACCTGATCAACCTCCTTGATTATAATTCTATATCATCACTAATTATATTGTTCTTTTTGCTCTATATATCAGAGTTTGTTTAATTGTTTTATTTTTACACTTCTTTTTTTTCTGCCATTCGGTGAAGAAGTGTAAATTACCCTTATTACTTTAGGCCATCATGTTGGAACTGTTTTATTACACTCATGGACAATACTCTTCACTGATCAAGATGGTCATCTCTCCAGAATTTCACATACCAGTGATCTGCAGTGCCACTTGACCCTCCATCCCCCACAGTTTCTCCTTTTTCTGACAATGAGATGTTCCCCAGGGAATTTTGCACTGGTTATTCCCACAAGTTTTGTCTCTGCAAGGGCATTGATGCCAGATTGCTCCTTCACTGTTCTCTCTTATTACTCGGCTTTTGTTTGAAATGTATGTCGAGACGCCGTACCTTCCTCATTTATGTAGTATGCTTTTTTTTTTCTTTCTTTTGTGAAGTTATCTTATTACTGGTTGGTGAGGTAGGGTTCTGGGAGTGGAGCCTGGTGAGGGAGGGGTCTGGGTGTGGAGTCTGGTGAGGGAGGCATTGGGGGATCGAGGGGTCAAGGTCATCACTTTGGCGTGTGATGTGCAGTTCAGTGAGAGGGAAAGTTTTGTGGGAGGTTGGGGAAGGGAAAAGTTGTTACAGGTGGTGCAGCGGTGAGGTGGGAGTAACCTAATGAGGTACGAGATGCCATAGGCTGGTGTGGATTTTGCTGTACGGGGAAGATTATTAATAGAAATGGTTGGTAAGAGTGGAGGAGAAGAGTAAGGTGGGGATAATGGGTGAGAGAGCGAGGAGCTAGGATTCAGAGCATTGGGTTGGAGGCAGTAGGATGGGAGGGGTGACGTGGATGAGGGTGTAAATGTAGGGAGTAGGTCTCTCTGGCATTCTTAATCCTTGAGTGCTTTTCTAATTTCTTTCATCTTACCATTTCCCTTTCTAGCTCATTCATCCCTTTAGTCAACCCTGTTTTCTTTATCCCTTGATAATGAGATTTATATACCACCACCTTCCCTCTCCTGTTTTCAGTATTATTTCCTACCATTGTTACCTGTGACTTCTTTGAAGGATTCTACCCGCGCAACCTAGCCTCCTAGCCCTATGCTAGACTACCTGATCAATCAAGCTGCTACTGCCAGTGGCCAGAAGCAGCAATTTCAGTAGGAATTAGTCCAGTTTCCCCTAAAAAATTATTCTTGGCAATATTTCTTATATATTTGCCAGGCATTTCTTCCCGGTATGCATATATTCTACCCCTTTCTCTTTACATCTCCTCTTTCTCTTCTGCTCCTGTCCTTTCCCAGCCTTAGGGTGGGATCCTGAAAATATACTTTTGGGGCCTGTGTAGAGTTGTGTCATGGTGTGTTAAGATAGATTTGTATTCTTTGATTTGCCTTTGTTGGGGCCAAGTTTCACTTCCTGACCAAACCTCTTAACTTCGTCGACCGACATTACTTGTTTCTGGGTTCGTGATTCCTGTCATATCTATTCTTATAACTGCGATTAGAGGGCGCACTTACCACCCCTGTTCTCAACTACCCCATCAATTTCTATCTTCCAGAATCGTCCTGTTCAGTACCCCTAGTTTCTCAAGTTGCAAACGTTGGAACGTTTTACAGTTTGTGTTCCTCTGGCGATATGCATGGTGTGATGTTCACTCCTAGATCCTCTTTCGTCGATGTTTGTAGTTTCCCTTTAGGCATTCGTCTCGATTCTCTCTCCGTAATCTGCTGACCTTACGCTCTCAGATTGAACTTGAGCAGCTACTTTTTTAAGTTTCTGAAGGCCGCCTCCGTTCTTTCTCGTGGATTAGTCTTCATAATTTTGCAAAAAAAAAAAAAAATGTGAACAGAGAGGTGGGATTAGTTCGCCTTGATAGGTCATAAACCTTTATCAAACCCAGGTCCTTTGGAGGACTTCATTTGTAACCCTCGCCCATCCTGAAACATGCTCCCATATTGTCACATTGTTTTATAGATACTCATTGATCTACTGAAGAATGACCTCTCTCACCCCTGCTTCCATTTCACTCATTCCTGTCTCTGGCTTTATCTCTGTGACTCATGGCAGTCCAGTAGTGGGTTTGTAAGACGAATCCGTGCTGGCTTTCTCTGATGAAATCCTTCCTTTCTGGAGGATCCATTACTCTGCTGAGGCTGAGAGTCATGGGCTTCCTCTGTGCTTATGAGGATATATATTATCAGGTTCCACGACTTTTGTTGTGCACAGTTCCTTCATGAAGTGTTGTCCTCATTGCCTTGTAGAAATTGAGTGTATGGTTGTGTGTCCTGGTTCCTGTGTTCCCGTGTATCATTTCTTATTCCTTATGACTACCTCCCTGCATGTGTGGGAGGGGTGTGAACTGTGTAGGCGCGTGTCATGGTGTGTGAGTACTCACCTGTTTGTTCTCGCCTAGTTATGGTTGCAGGGTCGATTCACAGCTCCAGGCCCCATCTCTTCGTTCCTCGCTACTAGATCCACTCTCTCTCCCTGGTTTAAGAGCTTTACCGTACCTCTTCTTAAAGCTATGCATGGATCCTGCCTCCATTACGTCTCTCCAGATTGTTCCACTTCCTGACAACTCTGTGGCTGAAGAAATACTTCCTAACATCCCTGTGACTCATCTGAGTTTTCAGCTTCAGGTTGTGACCCCTTGTTCCTGTGTCCCATCTCTGAAACATTCTGCCCCTGTCCACCTTGTTAATTCCTCTCAGTATTTTATACGTCGTTTTCATGTCCCTTCTGTCCCTCTCCTCCAATGTCGCAAAGTTGAATTCCTTTAACCTCTCCTCGTAGGACATACCCCCTGTGACTAGTCTTTGTGCAAACCTTTGCCATTTCTCTAATTTCTTGAGTGTGCGTGAGGGCATTCGTGCGTGCGTGTACTCAACTTCTCAAGTTGTATTCGCCTAGCTGTGTCTGCGGGAGTTGAGCAACAGCCTTTGAGTCCTGACTACACTTATGCACGATTTTTAAGAGGTGTGGATAAACATGAATATCACACGCCTGTTCTGCGGATTCTAAACATTATATATAATGTCGTGCCGAATGGGTAAAATTGGTCAGTTAGCAAGAATTCATTTAAAATTAAGTTCCTTCTAAAATTTTATCTTATACGTTTAAAGATATATTTTTTCATTTATGTTAATGAAAAAATAAATTTTGTACTAAAAGAGTCTTAGAAAACTTACCAAAACTTATAACAAAGGGCAATTTAATTTAGCCCAATCCAGTTAAATATATTTTATATAACTTTATAATAATTAATAATAAACAAACATAACACACACACACACACGTGTGTGTGTGTGTGTGTGTGTGTGTGAAAACCACGGGGGGGGAGTTGAATGATAGCTCTAGACCTTTCGTGTTGCAGTCAACACAGGAGCTTGGAGTGTTGCAGAAAGGGGGAGGTCCAAGCAAATACGATCACAGGGAGCGCCTTTGCGCATTTAGCAAAACTCACTGTGGTGTCAGTGGGCGTGTGTCTGGTCTATTTATCCAAGACAGGTGTTTGGGGAAGACCTGGGAGGAGGGGAGAGGGGAAGTAACATAGACTTATTGATTACCCTATCCCAAACGGGTCGCCTACTTCCCCTTCCCTCTCCCAACCCCTCATCCCCACTGCTTTTTCTTGTCGACCCACTAATATTATTTTGGGAGTTGAAAGGTGGGGAAGAGAGGGCGAGTGAAGAATAAAGTAGTAGGAAAAGATATAATGAATTTGTTTGGTAGCTGTAGAGCGGTGTTAATGATATACTTCTTCGGAGGCTTCTTACTTTATTGATAAGTAGTGGTGGGTTACACAGGCTTGTGTGTTTGTGCCCATGGCCCGGGCAGGGCCATGCCCACGAGAGAGAGCTGGGAGTACTTGTGTCTTGATGCCAGGCCGCTGTGAGAGTGAGAGCGAGGCAAGTCTGGGCATACTGAAGTGGCAAGGCCTATAGGTGGCAGCACCAGCATGGCGCGAAATATGAACTAAGCTGGCAGACAGCATGGGCTGTCTGTGCAGACAGTACAGGCTGTCTACATACGCTCGGCCACCTACCGCGCGTCGTCCCGACGCGACAATACTGGTAGTAAAAGAAACTCGGTCTCTCTCTCGTAGGAACAGGGCACAGAACACAAAATAAAAACATATATATACATATGGACATGGAAAAAAAAAACTTCCTACAGGGAGGGAAGAAAAAAACATGGGGTGTGCTAAACATCGTGGTCAAAGGCAATGAGCGTCGATGGGCATCACTGCACGACTTCCTGCGTCTGGACATACTGCAACACGGGAGGCATCGCTGCGGCTGAGCTGTGACATAACAGGGTACGGTCTCCTCTGGAACGTCTGGAACGGTGAAGCAGACATCGTAGGAGTCGCTGCAGGTTTTCACTCAACCTAGGGCACGACATGCTGGTGCCCTCGAGTGAGGCGTCGACAAAACTCGGCAACTGGGCAGGACTTCTGGCAAGCGACTCAGGAGAACACTTCTCGACTGGTACTGTCGCTGGGCTGTCACTGCCGGCAAGCGTGGAGCGAGTCGTGGCAGAGACGACTGGGCGAAACATCTGGGAGTCGTAACATCATACACCAGACTGCAGTGAGAGAGCTAGCAGTCAAAGTGACATCTTCTTTGTGCAGGCTGCTCACTGAAGCTTGTGACACGAGGCTGACACAGCGTGTCATCTCTCGACAGTTGGAGTTATAGCAGAGGTTAGTCTAAGCGTCCCCAGACTTGTTTCTCTACATATAACTGCACTCTGAAGGTCTGGAGGTGAAGTGAAACAAATCTCGATGGGAATCGTAGCAGGTACGATTCTACAGAACATCACGAGCGACGAGCATAAAAGCTTTCTGTACAAGAGGGCTCGGTCACTCGGGGCTGAGTAATCAGCTGTCAAACACTGGTCACGGGGGTGACAGCACAGTGGTGCAACTCAAGGGTCTGACCACAGACCTCACTGGACACACGGAAACTTTACAAACACACCGCTGTACATACGGTACAACATGGCTTAACTAGCAAATGATGCTTTTCTGCGCATAAAACTGACTAAGACATACTAAAATGCGAGAACACTGACTGCGAGGAATTAATTAACACACGACATATAGACATATATCTTCTCTCAATCTTCTCGACAATACTGAAATAATTACTAGAACACTCGATGTGACATCATGTGATGTCAGGCGTGATGTCGCAAGGTGACGTCAGCAGCAGTGACGTCAACAGACATCTCGAGGTGACGTCAGGCAGACATCGTGAGGTGACGTCAGCAGACATCGTGACGTCATGAAGTCGGGCAGCATCGTGGGTGGCGTCGATGTGATGCGGGCAGCAGACCACAGCATGAGGCCTTGGGACATCTGGTAACTCACGTGGCTTTGTAGGTCTACGTGACATCGCCCACACCCACGTGATGTCGTAATCCACGTAGCTTCGAGTGGCCTCGGGCACTCGGATACACAGCACTGGCAATGAATTCATACGAAAAAAGCAGAAAACACAGCAGAGGGAGTGGGCAGTGGTGAGTGGTGTATGGTAGACGGGTGAGCGTGAGTAGGGCGAGCATATGCAAGGTGAGGAACAGCCACTTCCTCTCCTCTCCTCCCCCACCCACAAACACGTAGAGAACTCACACTGGACGCAGAAATCACCACAAAACTCACCTCTGGCTTGCTGAAACGGCTGTGCTGAGCTGAACAACAACAACAGCAACATACAAGTGACGCTGAACACGTGATTTGAGAAACAGCGTGGGACACTGTAGCGTGGGGTCACTGTGACGCCACTTACAATTCTCGGAGAATTTCGGCAAATTTCGGCTGGATCCTGCTTGTACCTGTGTCTGGATGCTCAAACGTGCAGACACGACATCAGGATAACTCGTTGAGAGACGGATGCTTCTTGTGTAGGGTGATGAAGTGAAGGTGACTTCATAACTCTTCCTCCCTCGCGGGGCAAACACAACTGCTGCGGAGCACCGCTGTCACCATTTATAACTGGCTTGTTTGGGTGTCTGGTAGCGGGGTGTGAATGATAAACTTCTTCGGAGGCTTCTTTATTGTTAAGTCGTAGGTGGGTTACACAGGCTTGTGTGTTTGTGCCCATGGCCCGGGCAGGGCCATGCCCATGAGAGAGAGCTGAGAGTACTTGTGTCTTGATGCCAGGCCGCTGTGAGAGTGAGAGCGAGGCAAGTCTGGGCATACTGAAGTGGCAAGGCCTATAGGTGGCAGCACCAGCATGGCGCGAAATATGAACTAAGCTGGCAGACAGCATGGGCTGTCTGTGCAGACAGTACAGGCTGTCTACAAAGAGGTGATGGGGGGGGGGTGAGAGGACTCAACTGGCATCTTTAATGCCAGGCACGTTTCAACACCACAAACTTCATTACCATCCACGCTGCAACTTCCACCCTAACCACCACCACCACACCACCCTAACCACCACACTACCCTAACCATCACACCACCCTAACCATCACACCACCCTAACCATCACACCGCCCTAACCATCACACCGCCCTAACCATCACACCGCCTTAACCACCACCACCACACAACAACATCCTAATCACTCCAGTACCTTGACCATCGCCCTCACCCCCTTAGGCACGACCTACACCTTATCCACACATGCGCACGTACATGCGAGCGCACACACACACAGGAGCTGAGTCTCGACCACTGCAACCACAATTAGGTGAGTACACACACACACACACACACACACACACACACACACACACACACACACACGTGCACACACACGCACACATGCGCACACACACACGCACAGACACACACAGACACACACACACACACACACACACACACACACACACACACACACACACTACAGGCCTAGTGTCTAATCGACATGTGCCTAGGACAAAATGGTAACTAACACACACACACACACACAGGTATGATACACACACAGAGGTATGATAAAGCTCACGGTTCAGGGAGAGTGACCTAGTAGCGATAAGTGAAGAGGCGGGACCAGGAGCTCGGACTCGACCCCCTCAACCTCAACTAGGTGAGTACAACTAGGCGAGTACACCACCCTAACCATCACACCACCCTAACCATCACACCACCCTAACCATCACACCGCCCTAACCATCACACCGCCCTAACCATCACACCGCCCTAACCATCACACCGCCTTAACCACCACCACACAACAACAACCTAATCACTCCAGTACCTTGACCATCGCCCTCACCCCCTTAGGCACGACCTACACCTTATCCACACATGCGCACGTACATGCGAGCGCGCGAGCGCACACACACACAGGAGCTGAGTCTCGACCACTGCAACCACAATTAGGTGAGTACACACACACACACACACACACACACACACACACACACACACACACACACACACACACACACACACACACAGACACACACACACAAACAGACATGAAGCATTAAACTACAGACCAGTGTCACTGACATGTATAGTATGCAAAATCATGGAGAAGATTATCAGGAGAAGAGTGGTGGAACACCTAGAAAGGAATGATCTCATCAACAGCAGCCAGCATGGTTTCAGGGACGGGAAATCCTGTGTCACAAACCTACTGGAGTTCTATGACATGGTGACAGCAGTAAGACAAGAGAGAGAGGGGTGGGTGGATTGCATTTTCTTGGACTGCAAGAAGGCGTTTGACACAGTTCCACACAAGAGATTGGTGCAAAAACTGGAGGACCAAGCAGGGATAACAGGGAAGGCACTACAATGGATCAGGGAATACTTGTCAGGAAGACAGCAGCGAGTCATGGTACGTGGCGAGGTGTCAGAGTGGGCACCTGTGACCAGCGGGGTCCCGCAGGGGTCAGTCCTAGGACCAGTGCTGTTTCTGGTATTTGTGAACGACATGACGGAAGGAATAGACTCTGAGGTGTCCCTGTTTGCAGATGACGTGAAGTTGATGAGAAGAATACACTCGATCGAAGACCAGGCAGAACTACAAAGGGATTTGGACAGGCTGCAGACCTGGTCCAGCAATTGGCTCCTGGAGTTCAATCCCACCAAGTGCAAAGTCATGAAGATTGGGGAAGGGCAAAGAAGGCCGCAGACGGAGTACAGTCTAGGGGGTCAGAGACTACAAACCTCACTCAAGGAAAAAGATCTTGGGGTGAGTATAACACCAGGCACATCTCCTGAAGCGCACATCAACCAAATAACTGCTGCAGCATATGGGCGCCTAGCAAACCTCAGAACAGCATTCCGACATCTTAATAAGGAATCGTTCAGGACCCTGTACACCGTATACGTTAGGCCCATATTGGAGTATGCGGCACCAGTTTGGAACCCACACCTAGCCAAGCACGTAAAGAAACTAGAGAAAGTGCAAAGGTTTGCAACAAGACTAGTCCCAGAGCTAAGAGGTATGTCCTACGAGGAGAGGTTAAGGGAAATCAACCTGACGACACTGGAGGACAGGAGAGATAGGGGGGACATGATAACGACATACAAAATACTGAGGGGAATTGACAAGGTGGACAAAGACAGGATGTTCCAGAGATTGGACACAGTAACAAGGGGACACAGTTGGAAGCTAAAGACACAGATGAATCACAGGGATGTTAGGAAGTATTTCTTCAGCCACAGAGTAGTCAGTAAGTGGAATAGTTTGGGAAGCGATGTAGTGGAGGCAGGATCCATACATAGCTTTAAGCAGAGGTATGATAAAGCTCACGGCTCGGGGAGAGTGACCTAGTAGCGATCAGTGAAGAGGCGGGGCCAGGAGCTCGGACTCGACCCCCGCAACCTCAACTAGGTGAGTACACACACACACACACACACACACACACACAGACACACACACAGACACACACACAGACACACACACAGACACACACACACACACACAGACACACACACACAGACACACACACACACACACACACACACACACACACACACACACACACACACACACACACACACACACACACACACAGAAACACACACACACACAGACACACACACGCGTGCACACACAGACACACGCGCGTGCACACACACACACACACACACACACAACACACACACGCAACACACACACGCAACACACACACACACACACACACACACACACACACACAACACACACACACACACAACACACACGCAACACACACACACACACATTGCTAGACTCACACATACACTCCCCCTCCCCCACCGACATCTCACTCCTTCACCTGATCCCTCCCCTCCCTCTTTCACCCTCCTCCTCCCCACCTCTTCCTCCTTCCCCCTCTCCCTCTCCCACTCACCCACTTGCTTCACTCTCCTTCCCACTCCCCCTCCCCTCTACCCCTCCCCACTACTCTCCCACATAGCCACAGTTCCTCCTCTACCTCCCCCCTCCCACACTCTGACATACACAAACTAACCTAACATACAGAATTACATAGGTTTCCCTCTCTGAGGCAATCAGGATAAAACAAAAATGGGTTGCCAGAGAGCAACAAGAAAAACCAAGGGACGAGGAGGAAACTGCAAAGGAAGATTGGGCAGCAGAGCTCACAAAAAGGGAACATGAATGGGAAAAGAAACTAGAAGAACTTAGCATGAGAATGGAAGAGAGGATAGACATGGAAAGCAGGAAGTGGGAGGTGCAAGTCAAAGCAGCAGAGGCCAGGATACAGAGTTTAGAAGAGGAACTGAAAAATCTGAAACAGCCTAAAGAACTAAAGAACATTTTGGGATTGACAACAGAGACTGCTACCTCAGTCACAAATAAGGGGACTGTAGGGAAAGAAGGAGCAAAACTGCATGTAGAAGCTCAATCGGTGGAGACTGTAGTAAATGAAAGAGCTAAGCTATATGTGGAGGCCCTAACAGACAATAGCAGAGCCCAGGGAAAGCCGAGAAGGGAAAATGACAGGACACTGAGCCCAAGTACATTAGCTAGTGAAACTGAAGAAAGGAAAGCTGTAATGGAGGAAATCAAATTGAATGAGGGGATACACAGGGATATGCAGTGGGAGAATGAAAGGGTGAGGTCAGTCTTTGTGTATGGGCTCCAGGAAGTTGAAGGGGAAACATATGAAGCAAGAAAACAAGGGGAAAAAAAGCAATTGAAAGCATCATGAAAGCAATAGGAGAAGACGACATGACCCAGCTGGAAATTTTTCGGAGAATAGGGGGGTTTGTAAAAAAGAGAACCCGGCCAGTGAGAGTGACCTTCAGGGCAGAATCGACTCGGAACAGGATCCTGCAGGAGAAAGCACGATTAAGGGGCATGCCGGCATACAGGAAGGTGTATCTCGACCGTGACAGAACACAAGCAGAAAGGCAGAAACAGAGAGAGATGGTACAAAGGCGAAAGGAGGAAAGAGAGGGGATGGAGAAGACAGACAGGAGATCCCAGACACAGGAAGATCAAATACAGCCTCCCTCACAACTTCCTATAGAAGCCTCCCAACCAGGTCAACCCCAGTGCAACCAAATTCTCTAAACCAAAACACCCATGCCACATCCAATGCCCCCACCCACTGCATTACAAACTCCACCCCCACAGCAACCACCCATAGTTCCTTATCAGGTCTCCCACTTCCCCAACCCCAATACATTCCCAGACCACAATCTTAGAAAAGAAGTTGAAGGTGTGGTATACAAATGCAGATGGAATAACAAATAAGTATGAGGAGTGGCACGAAAGAATCAAGGAGACATCCCCAGACATAATAGCACTCACAGAAACAAAACTCACCAGAATAATAACAGATTCAATCTTTCCATCCGGATATCAAATCCTCAGGAAAGACAGAGGGAGGAGAGGGGGAGGAGGAGTTGCACTGCTCATTAAAAACCAGTGGGGGTTTGAGAAAATGGGAGGAATGGATGGCACGGGCGAAAGGGACTACTTAGTAGGAACAATCCAGTCTGAGGGACATAAGGTGATAATTGCAGTAATGTACAACCCACCACAGAACTGCAGGAGGCCAAGAGAAGAATACGATGAGAGCAACAGAGCAATGGTCGACACACTAGCCGAGGTGGCCAGGAGAGCACACATGGGGGGAGCAAAGTTACTAGTTATGGGTGATTTCAATCACAAGGAGATTGAGAAAACCTGGAGCCCCATGGGGGTCCCGAAACATGGAGAGCCGAGATGATGGATGTGGTACTGGAAAACCTCATGCATCAACATGTTAGAGACACTACCAGAGAGAGAGGAGAGGATGAACCAGCAAGATTGGACCTTGTATTCACCTTGAGTAGTTCTGACATCGAGGATATCATGTATGAAAGGCCCCTAGGAGCTAGTGATCATGTGGTTCTGTGCTTCGACTACATAGTTGAGCTCCAAGTGGAGAGAGCAGCAGGAATAGGGTGGGAAAAACCAAACTACAAAAGGGGGAATTACTCAGGCTTGAGGAACTTCTTTCAAGACATTCAGTGGGAGAGGGAACTGACAGGAAAACCAGTACAAGAAATGATGGACTATGTGGCAACAAAATGCAAGGAGGCAGAGGAGAGGTTTGTTCCCAAGGGAAACAGAAATAATGGGAAGAACAGAACGAGTCCTTGGTTCACCCAAAGGTGTAGAGAGGCAAAAACTAGGTGTACTAGAGAATGGAAAAGGTACAGAAGACAGAGAACTCAGGAAAATAAAGAGATTAGCCGAAGAGCCAGAAACGAATATGCACAGATCAGAAGGGAGGCTCAGCGGCAATACGAAAATGACATAGCATCGAAAGTCAAGACTGACCCAAAGCTGTTGTACAGCCACATCAGGAGGAAAACAACAGTCAAGGACCAGGTAATCAGACTGAGGAAGGGTGATGGGGAATTCACAAGAAACGACCGGGAGGTATGTCAGGAGCTCAACACAAGATTTAAAGAAGTATTTACAGTGGAAACCAGTAGGACTCCAGGAAATCAGAGCAGGGGGGTGCAGCAGCAAGTGCTGGATGAGGTACATATAACCAAGGAGGAGGTGAAGAAGCTGCTATGCGAACTTGACACCTCAAAGGCGGTGGGACCAGACAACATCTCTCCGTGGGTCCTTAAAGAGGGAGCAGAGACATTGTGTGTACCATTAACAAAAATCTTCACATTTGAAACTGGGCAATTCCCCGAGGTATGGAAGATGGCAAATGTAGTCCCAATTTTTAAAAAGGGAGACAGACATGAGGCACTAAACTACAGACCTGTATCACTAACGTGTATAGTATGCAAGGTCATGGAGAAGATCATCAGGAGGAGAGTGGTGGAGCACCTGGAAAGAAACAAGTGTATAATTGACAACCAGCATGGTCTCAGGGAGGGAAAATCCTGTGTCACAAACCTATTAAGAGTTTTATGACAAGGTGACAGAAGACAAGAGAGAGGGGTGGATCGACTGCAATTTTTTGGACTGCAAGAAGGCCTTCGACACAGTTCCTCACAAGAGGTTACTGCATATTACAACCTAGGATTTCAAATGGCCTGTTATCCCAGGTGTAATGGGAGCAAATAAACACAGTAGAAAAAGTTTAGACTTATATTATCCTTCACCAATTATAACAGCAATATGTACACTATGTACAGTGATAAATATAGTGCACTCCACGGTAAGCAAGGCAGAAATAGAAGCCACAAGATAGCAGACCGTGCTTCAACCAGCTCTAGAGTGGGAATGACAAGGGCAGACAGGAGAGCGGTATCCACATAACCTCTGCGATTGTCAATCCCACCTTCTTATTGGCTAGAACCTGGTCACTAGTTGAACGATGGGGCCCCATCATCAACTCTTAGCAACCTGGTTCGCTGGTTGGGGGAGATAGCCTGTAAATGAGGGTGTGTCCATGCGCCGAATAAAGGTTACGTACTCTTTGCATGCCACACCCCCACCCCCGAGAAGGCTCAGGATTAGGCTGCCACCTCCCAGTGGTAACCGTGCCGCCATGGCACAAAATAATGGGACCGCCTATCCTCTCCACCATCCAACTCTTAGATAGAGCTCAGCTTTCCTAGTGCCTGAAAGCCAAACCCTAAACTCAGAGTGAGACAGCAGTCAGATAAGCCAACATAGGTCCAAGATACAAGCGGACGGTAGCCCGTATCCCCTCACTAAAAAAAACCCCACATCAGGGGATAAAAAAAAGAGCTTGAAAGGGGTTACCACAAATACATCCTAACCTAAATAAAATATTAAACTAGACTCTTGACAAAGAGTCTGCCAACACATTTTCTTTGCCGGCAATATAATGAATAAAAATATTATTGTAGGGCTGCAGCCTGAGAGTCCAACGCATAAGCCTTGTGTTGTGATTCTTCATGGCTTGGAGATAGACTAACGGGTTGTGATCACTGTAGACTGTGACCACCTGCGATGTCTGGCCCACATAAACATCGAAATGCTCCAAAGCTAGTACCAGCGCGAGGGCTTCTTTTTCAATGGTAGAGTAAGCTCTCTGATGTGGCTGGAACTTGGCTGAAAAGTATGCGATTGGCTGCAGCTCCTTGTTCCCGATTTGTAATAGTACCGCCCCAACCCCAGACTCACAAGCATCAACCTGTAATGAAAAAGGTTTGGAGAAGTCTGGAGACAGGAGAATGGGTGCAGAGCACAATAATCTTTTTGCTTTATTAAAAGCAATGTTACAATCTGACGTCCAATTAAAGGGAACTTTATGACTGGTAAGAGAGGTAAGAGGGGCTACAATATCTGAGAAATTCTTACAGAATCTTCTGTAAAATCCTATCATGCCTAGGAAACGTTGAAGAGATTTCCTATCATGAGGAACTGGATAATCTTTAATCGAAAGAACTTTAGCAAGTTTAGGTGCAACATTACCACTACCTACTTCATGGCCTAGAAAAGTGATAGTGGCCTGGCCAAAGGAAGATTTAGATAAATTAACTGTTAATTGGGAATTCTTAAAGGTCTCAAACAGAGCTTTAAGTCTAAGTAGGTGTTGATCCCAAGTATCAGACACCACAACAATATCATCTAGGTATGCTGCCGTGCCTTCAAGTCCTTTAATAGCCTGATGGATGAGTTTCTGGAATGAAGAGGGGGAATTTTTCATTCCGAAGGGGGTAACTGTATACTGATAATGACCTCCTGGAATTACGAAGGCAGAGATTTCCTTCGCCTTATCTGTCAAAGGTACCTGATAGTAACCTTTAAGGAGATCTAATTTGGACACAAAAGTAGCCTTACCCACAAAGTCAATTACGTCATCCAGACGAGGAAGAGGGTAAGCATCTGTAATTGTGACCTCGTTCACTTTACGGTAGTCTGTGCACATACGAAACCCTCCATCAGCCTTCTTTACTAGGATGCACGGTGAAGCCCATGGACTAGATGACTCCTCCACTAAACCATGTTCTAACAAGAAGTCTACTTCCTGCTGAAGTAACCTTTGCTTTTCAGGATTAGCTCTGTAGGGGGAGAGTTTAATTGGTTTAGATTTTCCCACATCTACATCATGGTAACCTAACGTACATTTTTTCGGCACATCCGAAAAAATATTAGGATATGACTGTAGAAGCTCAGTTAAATTGGTTGCTTGCATTTCAGATAATCCATCCATTAACGGGCTAGGATCCTTGAGGAGGACAGAATTTGAAAGTTTAGTATTAATTTCAGAGATAGAGTGCAAAGAGTCAGAGTCGTCCTCAGAGGTAGAGGACAGAGTCATTACTGGGACTTTATCTGGTGTATGAAAGGCCTTGATTTGATTTATGTGGTAAGTTTTTGTTTTTGAGGTCTTATCAATGGGAGCTACCACATAATTTAAATCAGATAATCTACTTACTATCTGCATAGGTCCCGTAAATCTAGCTTTCAAGGTGTGGCCAGGTATAGGTTCCTGCACCAACACCTTGTCTCCTGGATGGAAGGAGCGGAATTGTGCACTTTTGTCATACCTCTGTTTCATCTTACTTTGAGCTATCTTTAGGTTAGCCGTGGCTAACTCACGTGCCACCTGCAACCTTGAAGACGGGTTGTAGAGTGCTGAGCTTACGTCTTCTCCCATCCATCCTTCTTTGAGCACCCGAAGAGGACCTCGTACATTGTGCCCAAAGATCAGCTCAAACGGACTATACCCTGTAGACTCTTGCACCGTCTCTCGTACTGAGAATAGCAACAACGGTAGAGATTCATCCCAATCTGTCGGAAAGTGCATGCAAAAACTTCTCATCATTGTTTTTAATGTTTGGTGGAATCTTTCCAAGGCGCCTTGGGACTGAGGGTGATAGGCAGTGGATAAGTTGTGAATTATCCCTAACCTAGTTAATACTTCCCTAAATGCTTTGGCAGTGAAGTTAGTACCTTGATCACTTTGTATAGTTTTAGGAATGCCAAAACAAGAAATGAATTTTGTTAAAGCTTTGAGAATAGCTTTAGTATTGATACTACGCATTGGGATCGCTTCAGGATATCTGGTTACTTTATCCATAATTGTAAATAAATACTGATTTCCAGACTTTGACTTAGGTAGTGGACCTACACAATCTATAATTAAATCTGCAAAAGGTTCTCCATCAGCAGGTATGGGTTGGAGAGGTGCAGGTTTAATGGAATGTCCAGGTTTTCCAACTTGCTGACATTCTCGGCAACACCTAATATGATTCTTTACATCTTTCTTTAATTTTGGCCAATAAAATTCTTTTGTGATTCTATACAAGGTTTTTGTAATTCCTAAGTGACCTCCTGATGACGTATTATGAGCTATATTTAATATCTGAGGTCTATACTTGGTTGGAACCACTAACCTGTCGTATAATTGCCGGCTCTCTATCTCCTTACCAGTCTCAGTGCAAACCAAATAATCATTTTTAACTTCATACTTGACTGGATGACCCCAAGAGGATTTACCCATGGCTGCCTGAAAAGCAAATTTTAAAGAAGGGTCCTTTCGTTGTTCCTCCCGGAAGGACAGTCCCTCGGGCATGGAAACAGAGACATCTGGCAATCCTGCAACCTGGGAATAGGAAGGCTTGATCGGGGTCTGTTCACTTGATTTACGAGACTCCGGCCGGTGTGTCTCATAAAACAACGTGGCTATTCCGAGATCGGAGTCGTCCAAGGATAGGTCAACATTCTCCCCAGACAACCCTTGGGATGTTGCCCGAGTTATGGCCAACACTGGAGAAGCATTAATCATTATAGGTTCAGGACACGAAGTAACAGTAGTAATGTTATTACCCAGTAATAACATGGCATTTTTCATGGGAAATCCTTTTGAGATACCTACAGTCAAGTACCCAGTGTAATATTTGCACTGTACATAAATTTTATGCAAAGGAACTGAATATATAGCTCCTCCGTAAGCTTCCAATAAAACTGAGGAATTCAAGGAAGTATTCTCTGAAAGGGGTAATATTCCTTCTCTGACAAGTGAGCAATATGCTCCAGTATCTCTAAAGGTATTTACTTTAGTTGGTTCTGAGTGTTCCTGAAGGGAAATAAGACTTTCGCAATAATAAGGGGCCATACCTTTTTCTACTTCTCTAGGGGACATGTTACTAGGGATATTAGAGATTTTCCCGATGGGTTGAGGTTTTTGGGGGCAGTTGGAACTGATATGACCTACTTTATTACACCTGAAGCAGACGACAGGCTTGCCCTTTACTCCCTGATGACGTTGCAAGTGGTGTCGTTCTGGCTGGTGCCTCTCTGGATATTGTTGTCGAGATGCTCCATAAGTAGTTTGCCTCTCCGCAGGGGGACCATATGTTGAGAAGCGTGGCTCACCAGGTGACTTGGTTGGATGTCGTAGACGCTCTCCCTCCGGCTGGCACTTCATTCTCCAATGTTGTCGATCTCTGCTCACGCCAGACTGTTGAAAAGAGAGACGGGACCGCTCGGACAAGGAGCGGTTCGTTTCGAAGGTATCAGCCAACCTGGCCGCCTCCAATGCAGTGGTTAAGTCACGATCCTGCAGAAAGACACGAACCTCTGGTCCCACAGACTCCAGCAGGTTATCAATCAGAATAAGCTGCACCAGCTCCTCAAAGTTAGAGACACCACTCGCTTTATACCAGCTGGTAAAAGCTTTGGTTTGCTGTCTCACAAAGTCCACCAGGGATTGACCAAGCTGCCGCCTGTTCAATTTGAAGGTCTTACGATATTTAGCTGGGATACATGTATATGCTCCCAACACTGTGGTCTTCACTACTTGATAATCAGAGAATTCAGCGTCAGTTAATACCGACGTAAATTCCTGTGCCTTACCCAATAATGCTGTATGAACCAACGCTGCCCAGTGCTGTTCCGGCCACCTCAAGGCTCGAGCCTGATTTTCGAAGCTTTCGAAAAATTGCTCTGGTTCGGCCTCATTGAAGCGGGGAACAAGCTGTACTGCTTTTTGTAAACTGAAATCGTTTACAGAATGCGAAAACTGCCTCCTTTCTCTTTCCCTATCAAATTCTTCCCTTGCGAATGCTCTCTGTTCCCTAGTTTGCTCAAGATTGATTTTTGCCAGCTGAAGTGCCAACGACGCTGATTCACCCTGAGACAACCCATGTGCACTATACTGACCATTTTGCTCCGTAGGTGTATCATCTTCCTCCTGCGAGAACATAGTAGTTTTTGCCCTAGCTCCCGTAGAGGGAGGAGTCTGATGTGCCATCTCTTCTTCAATAAGTATGTCAGCAATAAGTGAACGCAGTTGCGCAGCTGTAAGAGTGCGTTTATAGGGAATGCCAATGGAACGAGCAATTTGCCAACAACGCTGTAGGGACAATTTAGGTAGGTTATGCAAAGTATATGCCGACACCAGGCGTCTGACTCGTCTAGGTGGCATAAGTTATTCGCTATGCACAGTACGAATACCCCAACGTAACACGTTAATTTGCAGAACACGCTTAGCTATGCACAGTACGATTGCAGAATACGCATACAAGCAAAGCCGACTGCACACAAGATTGACCGTAGCGAAGCGAGCACACTGAACAAGCTAGTAGCGAGCTGTTGAACGATCACACAATAGCAAGGCTGATCATAAGCAACTGACACGCAAAATTTGTAAAGCGAAGCGAAACAGCAAGCTACACAATGTTCCTGCTACAAGCTTCACCCTAAGCTCAACCGTTTCTCTAAGTCCAGCTCTCGGACAGGCTACCCATATTACAACCTAGGATTTCAAATGGCCTGTTATCCCAGGTGTAATGGGAGCAAATAAACACAGTAGAAAAAGTTTAGACTTATATTATCCTTCACCAATTATAACAGCAATATGTACACTATGTACAGTGATAAATATAGTGCACTCCACGGTAAGCAAGGCAGAAATAGAAGCCACAAGATAGCAGACCGTGCTTCAACCAGCTCTAGAGTGGGAATGACAAGGGCAGACAGGAGAGCGGTATCCACATAACCTCTGCGATTGTCAATCCCACCTTCTTATTGGCTAGAACCTGGTCACTAGTTGAACGATGGGGCCCCATCATCAACTCTTAGCAACCTGGTTCGCTGGTTGGGGGAGATAGCCTGTAAATGAGGGTGTGTCCATGCGCCGAATAAAGGTTACGTACTCTTTGCATGCCACACTGCAAAAGCTAGAGGATCAGGCACACATAACAGGAAAGGCACTGCAATGGATAAGAGAATACCTTACAGGGAGGCAACAACGAGTCATGGTACGTGACGAGGTGTCAAAGTGGGCGCCTGTGACAAGCGGGGTTCCACAGGGGTCAGTCCTAGGACCTGTGCTGTTCTTGGTATATGTGAATGACATAACGGAAGGGATAGACTCAGAAGTGTCCTTGTTTGCAGACGATGTGAAGTTAATGAGAAGAATCAAATCGGATGAGGATCAGGCAGGACTACAAAGAGACCTGGACAGGCTACAAGCCTGGTCCAGCAACTGGCTCCTTGAGTTTAACCCCGCCAAATGCAAAGTCATGAAGATTGGGGAAGGGCAAAGAAGACCGCAGACACAATATAGTTTAGATGGCCAAAGTCTGCAAACCTCACTTAAGGAAAAAGATCTGGGGGTGAGTATAACATCGAGCATATCTCCTGAGGTGCACATCATTCAGATAACTGCTGCAGCATACGGGCGCCTGGCAAACCTACGGATAGCGTTCCGATACCTCAGTAAGAATTCGTTCAAGACTCTGTATACCATTTACGTCAGGCCCATACTGGAGTATGCAGCACCAGTTTGGAATCCACACCTAGTCAAACACGTCAAGAAATTAGAGAAAGTGCA
>NC_091341.1:19328626-19471126 GCF_038502225.1 Cherax quadricarinatus
ACTTATACCAGCAGAAGACATTCTTGGTGTATAACTCCCCAGAGAGCTGTTAATCCAAGAAAACCAAGTAAAATGACTTATTTTCATTTGGGCTTTCCTATGATTTTATAAGGAAACAGGGTATTAACTTCCTTTATTGGGCAGCCAAGTTGAGCTTACTTGGACTAATGTGTGTTGTGCAAAGATAGCAGTTACAAACAGCAAGCATACACTGTAATGTTATTAAACTTTGGAAGCCTTATTGCCTGGATTAATATTTCAGGCCAGAATCTTCCTCTTCCATCCCCTTTAATGCGTCATTTCTGGAACTTCCACTCATTAATTTCAAGCTTAAGTCATTAGTTTCACTCTGTAATCCTCATGTCCATCTAATGGCAATTTTGTGCTAATTAGGCCTTCCCTAATGGAAAATCTGTCTAGCAGGGGACACCTTGATGCTATGGTGCTTTTTGCATCTGCTTAAAGCTACAAAACCTTTTTTCATTTACCATTTGGCTTTTATATTCAGTTGCTATAGTGAAAGTTATTGCTTTATTGACCTGGACCTGGATAGTGTTCCAGGTCCAGGTCATGGAGTATTTTTCGACAACAGTATTTTGTCTTTGTTCAAGTCAAGGGTATTGTGTATTATTTAATTGAGATACATGCAGTATGACTTTATATTATGTGCTATTTTTTTGGTCTATTTTGTACCAGGCAAAGACAGTTTTACCACTTTAAAACTCAAGATAATGGGATTTTGTGTACAGCATGGTATTGGTTCAGTCAAAAGGATTACTCACAATTTGAGGATTTGTGTTGCATTTTCTAAGCAGTTTTCAGTGTTATGAATTGTTGTTCCAAGCTCTTGCATTTAATAATTTTCTAATGCAAGACCTTACATAAATTGGGTCATTTTAAAGGGGTATATAATTATCATATAGCTGGCTGATAGGTTTTCCTGCTGTTTGAGCTCTCATTAAGGTGGTTTTTTTGGGGGCTACTCAGCTGCTCTTCCTGTTTTATGGTGAAGTTACCTTTTGAAAATAATAAAATATGAATGCCTTATACAGTGGAGCCCCAGTTTTTGTCCGGTCCGGTTATTGTAGAATTCATTTTTTGATCACTTTTTTTGGCAAAATTTTCCCCGTTTTCAAACTTCAAAAAACTCAACACCAAAGCAATGTTTCAAAGGTGCTTTGAAGTGACCTCAGACACTGAATTGACCCTAAGAGAGTTCTGGAGGAATCACTTCAATATCTTCCATTGCATAAGCCTTATAGATAAGGCTTGGCAGGGAGTGACTTCCAGGACAATTAACTCTTCTCGAAGAAAATTGTGGCCAGAATGTGTCCTTCAGAAGGATTTTAAAGGGTTTGAGGCTGACCCTGACGACCTTGTGCCTGTTGTGGAATCTATTGTGTCTTTGAGGAAGTCCATGGTGTTGGAGGCGAGTGGCCAGGATGTGGAAGAGTTGGTGGATAACTGCAGGGAAGAGCTAACCACTGAAGAGCTGCAAGACCTTCATCTGGAACAGCAACAGACCTTAGCTGAGGAAATCGCTTCAGAGGAGGAAGAGGAAGAGAGAGGGGAGAATGTGCCTTCTTCAGCGATTAAGACATTTGTGCAAGTTTTGTGGAGAAATATCACCCTAACAAAGCTGTTGCAAGCTGTGTCAGCAACATGTTCAATGACAGTGCAATGTCCCATATTAAGCAAATCTTAGAGATGCCAGAAACAGGCCTCTCTGGACAGATTTTTTGTGTGACAAGGTCCAGTGACTCTCAAGCTGGTCCTGATGCCAGTAAAAGACAAAGAAGGGAAGTAACCCCAGATAGGGCTTTGATACCTGAAGTCCTTATGGAGGGGGGATTCCCCTTCCAAACAATGACCTCTCCTCCCTCTCCCCTCCTCGCTGTCTTCCACATGCCAACAAGAGTATTCAATAAAGGTAAAAGTGATGTTAAATGTTCGTTTATCCATCTCATTAGTCATATTTATTTCTCATTGTTTTCTGTATGTAAAACTATAGTTATTCTCTATAAAACGTATTTTTGTTAATATTTTAGTGTGTGGTTGGATTAATTGGACTTACATAATTTCTTATGGGAAATATTACAGTGCACCCTAGACTAACGATAAAATCGGGTAACGATGTGTTTTTGCGTAAAAATATTGGCTTGACCAACGATGAAAAACTCGGGTAAGGATATTCGTCCTGAACGCGTCCGCCTGTTCGTCCAGCCTGTGCACCTCAGCTGCCCTGCCTTCAGCTAGTGTGCCATTGTTTACAAGCCAGGGCAGACGGTTCCATACATACATGCAATATATTTTGTATTATTCCATTGTTTTTAGTGCTTGTAACTGCAAAATAAGCCACCAAGGAAAGAAAGCTTCTAGTACCAACCCTGTGGTAAAAATGGTGAAATACTATCGAAATATGTGCTATCGTACCACGGTCAGCTGTTGCTGCACCACCGTCAGCTGCTGCAGTACCACCGTCAGCTGCTGCTGTACCACAGTCAGCTGCTGCTGCACCACCGTCAGCTGCTGCTGCACCACCGTCGGCTGCTGCTGCACCACCGTCAGCTGTACTACTCAAAGATGTGGAGAGAGTGTTGTTGGTGTGGCTTATGAGAAACAATTACCGAGAAACAATTAACCCCAGTGGGTTAGCCACCCAGGATAACCCAAGAAAGTCAGTGCGTCATCGAGGACTATCTAACTAATTTCCATTGGAGTCCTTAATACTGTCCCCCAGGATGCGACCCACACCAGTTGACTAACACCCAGGTGAATAGGAAAAAAATGCCTGGAACTAGTGCTCATATTGGTGAATTTAAGGCCAGCAAAGGTTGGTTTGAGAGATTTAAGAATCTTAGTGGCATATACAGGGTGACAAGGCATGGCGAAGCTGAAAAATTCCAACCTCAAGTGTTCAGTTGTGACAAAACAGGCCTGCTCTGGAAGAAAATGCCAAACAGGACTTACATTACTCAGAAGGAAAAGGCACTCCCAGGACACAAGCCTGTGAAAGACAGGCTAACTCTCATGTTTTGTTGTAATGCTAGTGGGGATTGCAAAGTGAAGCCTTTACTCATGTATCACTCTGAAAATCCCAGAGTGTTCAAGAAAAATAGTGCCACATCACTCATCAATACTACTCTTCAATAAAGGTAAGTGTCATTTAGTATTTATTTATGTATTTATTGTGCATGTCTCATTGTTTTCTTTGTAGGGAAATGTATATTTCATGTAAAAAAAAAATTTTTTTTTTTTAATACTTTTGGCTGTCTGGAACGGATTAATTGGATTTCCATTATTTCTTATGGGGAAAATTAATTCGGCTAAGGACAAGCTCTCTGGAATGGATTAAAATCGTTAGTCGAGGGTCCACTGTACTTCAGTTTTTGTACAAATCGGTTTTCAGCCAACCTTCTGGAATGGGTTAGAGACAAAAACCGGGGTTCCACTGTATAGTTTTTTGTATTCTTGTTAGTTAAACATTTATGGTGTAAAATGCATTTTTGTTAATGGGCACCAGTAAGACCAGCTACTTTATGTACGTATATTAATTATAATACTGTACTGTTTTAATAGCACAGCATCTGTATTGCTAAAGCCATTTTTTTTTTAACTGCTGATTTTGTGGATAATTGTAATATAATACAGGATGATAATATAATTGTAATTAGCTTTTAACATGGTACAGGGCTGACAAAAGGCAAAAATTGAATTTTTTTGTATCTGCAGTTTGAGCTGCTATTCTGTGTTCAGGAGGAGGGTGATCCTAGCATCATGATTGTCCAACAGCTGATGAAGAAACACCCACATGTTGATGCTTCCTGTTTCATAGGTGAGACATTGTGGTTTTGTTCTTCCCTCAACACTTCAAAACTAGAAGCTTGGGTTGGGAACTAAGTTTGTCATAATTGACTTAGCAGTCACTATGAATGGCTGAGACACCTCCAGACTTCAGTATTAGAATTTAGTTTGCATGAAAAAATAAAGATTAGAAAGACAAAATAAGGACTGGGATAAAAATGGGTTGGGTAATTTTGTAGAGAGATTTAGGGATACAAGTAGATGAAAGTAAATAAAAGAGGTATTTGTACCTGGGGGATTTAGCCCTTCCCAGTGGCTGCACCACTGTTGGCAGCCATTTTACACATCTGTAAACCAACCTCGAGTCAAAATTTATCTTAAAAATTACAGCTATAGTTAAAATGCAGGTTGAGGACACTTCTAATTCCAAGTTTAACTCCTGCAACCTAGATTTTATTTTTTATTTTTACATTAATGTATTGAGCTTCAGTATTCAGTAATGGACAAGAATGCTGTAAATAGCTGCCAAGAGGAGTTTGGTTAAAATAAAAAGTGGATTGGTGTCAAACATTAAAAATTAATGTAGCACCTAGTGCTTCATAAGTTCTACTTTATGTATGGCTGTGGTGTAGTTGTAAGCATGCAGCCTGGGACTTGTCAACACCTTAGTTAAAATATCATAAGTACGTAATCTGTTTAGGATGTTGATGTATAATTTCATATTAACATAACTTTTTTTTTTAACACACCAGCTATCTCCCACTGAGACAGGGTAACCCTAAAAAGAAGAAACACCTTTATCATCACTCACTCCATTACAGTCTTGCCAGAAGTACAACATTACAGCTCAGGTACCCCTCCATACTGCAGTATCCCCACCCCTCTTTCATAGTGCAGGCACTGTACTACCCACCTCCTGGACTCAAAGTCCAGCTAACTGGTTTCCTTGAATTTCCTTCGTAAATGTTACCTTAATCACACTCCAACAACATGTCAGGTCATAAAATCCATTTGCCTCAACTCTTATCTAACATGCTCACACATGCCTGTTGGATATCCAAACCCACTCACATACAAAATCTCCTTTACCCCCTTCCTCCAACCTTTCCTAGGACAACTTTTACCTCTCCTTCCCTCCACTACAGATTTATACACCCTCCAAGTCATCCTATTTTGCTCCATCATCTCTAAATGTCCAAACCACCTCAACCCCTCCTCAGCTCTGTGGATAATACTTTAGTAACCTCACACCTCCTCCTATTCTCCAAACTACAAATTCTCTGTATAAAATTCACACCACACATTCCCTCAGCCATGATATCTTCACTTCCTCGAGCCTCCTTATCACTGGGGTGTTTAAAACCCATGCTTCACATCCATATAAGAGTATTGGAAACACTGTTCTCTGATACATTTTCCTTTTTGCCTCCATAAATAACATTGTCTCCAAAGATGCCTTGGTGCACAACCCACCTCAGTTTTCCCTCATCAGTTCTGTTCACTTCATCTTTCATAGACCCAACTGCCAACAAGTCCATTCTCAAATATCTGAACACATTCACTTCCTTCATACTACTTCCTCCTAATCCGATATCTAATCTTTCATTACCTAATTTTCTTGGTGTACTCTCATCGCTTTGCTCTTTCCTATGTTCACATACATACCCTCCCAAATTCATCTACTAGCCTTTGCAACTTCTCTTCAGAATCTCCCAAAAGCACTGTGTCATGAGCAAAAAGCTAGTGTGACCACTTGAGCATTGTATTAGATTCTTTATCTTTTAATCCCGCACCTCTTCCCAACACCCTATCATTCACTTCTTTTACATCCTCTTCTACAAATGTGTTAAACAACCATGGTGACATCATGCATCACTGTCTAAGGCCTACTGTTATTGGAAAATATTCTCTCTCTCTTCAACATACAGTAACCTGAGCCTCGCTATCCTCATAAAAACTCTTAACTGGTTTAAGTAACCTACCACCTATTCCATGCACTTGCAACATCTGGCACTTGCTCTCTATCCACCCTATCATATGCCTTTTCTAAATCCACACATCCAGCAAAAACTTCTTACCTTATATCTAAATATTGTTCACCCATATGCTTCAATGTAAACACTTGGTCTACACATCCCCCAGCCCTTCCTGAAACCTCCATGTTCATCTGTGATCCTGCTCTCTGTCTTACCCTTTAATTTTTTCAGTACAAACTCTTACCATGCACTTCACCTGTGTTGCAAATAAGAAATTTTTTTAAAGAACTTCAGAATGTGGCCTGTTACCATTTATTTCTTATGCAACAAGATTTTTGGATCCGAGTTATTTAAAGTTTTAGAGTCTAGGGGAAATAATTTCAACTGGGAAACTCCATAGAATAATATTCAAATTTATTAAAGTATTTAAATACAATACTTTATCTTCTCATTGTAGTTAATGTACTTAATACTTTGTACAATAAATTTACCATATACATTTAGTTCAAAATCATTGAAATGTCACATTAATAAGGAAGTTTAATTATTCTTCCTGTAATTCAGTCTTCAATAACATTTACGTCTTTGTCTTAACGAGACTGTAAACTCAAAATACAAAAGGTACAAGATTTAACAAGACCTTTGAATCTGGCCGTAAAGTATCTCTATGGATTACTGAACTGACCAAGAATATAAATATCAAAAGAGTCTTTCAAAGCAATGAGGAACAAACTGAGTCAGCTCTAGAGTCCAATTCTCAAAACCATTCAACTGTACACCGTAAGAGCCAATATACGATCAGTTGTCAGGGCTAGAGCAGGGAGCAGACTTCCATTTTCAGTTTCAGCTAAAGGAAGAACTGTCGTAACTGGTACGATACTAGGGTGGTAAGCCTTAAGTTGGTTTATGTGATAAGTACGTTTTGCTTTTCTCTTTCCTGGAGTTTGTAGTACGTAATTTACCTCATTGAGCCGCTCAATCACTTCCAAAGGACCTTCGTATCTAGGTTGCAGAGCGTGTCCAGGTAAGAATTTCTGTGCCATCACACTGTCACCTGGTTTGAAGAAACGAGAGCATGTGTGTTTGTCATAACAATGCTTCATCTTGGATTGGGCCTTAGCTAAGTTTTTTGAGGCTAATTCCCTCAGTTGTGACAAACGCTTTTGCATTAGAGTTGGAGTTGTTTTAAGCGAGGGTTCAGATTTTCCGGTCCATGAATCTTTTAGTACGGCGAGGGGGCTGCGTACTTGGTGTCCGTAAATTAATTCAAATGGACTGAACCCAGTGCTTTCTTGTTCGCTTTCCCTTAAGGCGAACAAGAGGAATGGTATTCCTTCGTCCCAATCTCTGGGAAACTGCTCGCAGTACGCTCTCATCATTGATTTTAATGTTTGATGAAATCGTTCAAGGGCTCCTTGCGACTGAGGGTGATAAGCAACAGAAAATACGGACTTAATTCCGAGGCGAGATAAGGCATCGTGAAACATCTTAGAGGTAAAATTTGAACCTTGATCGGATTGAATTATTTGGGGAATCCCCACCTGTGAGAAAATTTTTTGCAAAGCTCGAACAATGATGCGAGAATTAATTTTCCTCAAAGGGATAGCCTCTGGATATCGAGTAACGACATCCATAATTGTAAACAGATATTGATTCCCTTGTTTAGTCCTGGGTAACGGACCAACACAATCTATTATCAGGCGTGAGAAGGGCTCACCACTGACGGGAATCGGAATGAGGGGAACTGGTGGAGGTGTGTGCGAAGGTTTGCCGGTCACTTGGCAGACTTGACAACCTTTTAGATAGCTTTCCACAGTCTCCTTCATTCTGGGCCAATGAAAATGCTTGGCTATTTTGCCCAGCATTTTCTTTACTCCTAAATGTCCTCCCATGGGACTGTGGTGGGCGAAACTAATAGCCAATTCTCTAAAGGTGCTAGGTAGCACTACTAGATGTTTGCTGGTAGACAGATGATCGTCGGAAGACAAAAGAGACTTTTCCTTTCTCATTAATATACCATTAGCAAGATAGTAACAATTGTCCAGGTCTTGGGCGTCGTCTTCTGTAAAAGCTATCTCTCATAATTTCTCTAGGGATGGATCAAGGAACTGATCCCTTATTAAATCTTCTTTCGATAGCATTTTAATATCAAAATCTTGAAAAGGGCCGATCATAGAATATTTCAGATTTGAAGATCCGGGTTGTAAGGATCAGCTGAACAATAAATCGAGACCTAAATCTTCGCCTTCACTTAGGACTTCAGTTGATAAAGGATTTTGAGGCGCTCTAGACATTGCTCTAGTTATAACATTGAGAGGAAATAAGGTAGGAGCCTCTTTTCGAGCTTCTGTCAGTAGAATTATCAATAACTAGAGGCTCTCGGCTTATACCAGGATAGTCTAGATCATTGCCTATGAGTAAGTCAACGCCCTGAATAGGAAAAGTTTCACTGGATATACCTACCGACACAAAGCCAGTATAGGTTGGTGTTTGGATGTATATCCTGTTAAGAGGCACTCTTATAATGGCGCCTCCATAGGCTTCTAATAAGACGTCTAGCTTTGTGCGAGTCATATCACTCACGGGAAGTATGTCCTGCTTCAACAATGTTAAATAACTTCCAGTATCACGGAAGGAATTAATTTCAACTAATTGAGTCTCGTCTATTCCAACTTTCACTTTAGCAAAGTAGGGACTCATAGCTGAGTGAATATCTTTTTCTGAAACAGCTCTAGTATTGAGTCATCTAGAATGACTACTGATTCGTTCTTGTGAACCTTGTTCGGTACTAGAGTTCAGTTTCTTTTGAGTTGTCGATGAAGATATTACCTGAGTTGGGAAACGAAGTCGCTCATTCCTGGTATCCCTCTCTAGCCAATAACAGTGTTTCCTTAAATGCCCTTTCTTATTACAATAAGTGCAGTTCAATTCACTGTTATGCCTTAGTGGTTTTGAACTTTTCCTAGAGTTAGATCTAAATTTATTATTAATGGGCGTGGAGGCATCATAGGAGGTTGGGCAAGGATTCTGTATGCGACGCATCTCTGTAAGATTGGATCGTCCTTTCTTAGGGGCATATTTAGTCACTGTTTCCTTACTTTTTGTTTCGCCAATCAATTGTTGAGATATTTCATAATTATCGGCGAGCTAGGCTGTTTCTAGTATATTTACTATGGGGCAACTAATCAAATACCTATGCAAGTCTTCTGGTAAATTATTATAGAAATCCTCATGCAGGATCAACTGGGAAAGACTTTCCATAGATTTACAGTTAGAAGCTCTACACCATCTCTCAAAAGCGATTTTCTTTTCACGAGCAAAATCTACATACGACTGAGTTGGCTGGCGTTTTAATGCTCTAAAGGTTTTTTGATAACTTACTGGGAGGAGATCATAAGCCTCTAGGATAGCCTTCTTAATGGAATCATAATCCACATATTTCTCAAAAGGTAACGTAGCCGTACAACTTTGAGCTTTACCAGACAACGAAGTATGTAATAAGGTTGCCCAGCGTTGTCGGGGCCAGCGCATAGCACGTGCTTGATTCTCAAAGACTTCAAAATAAGTATCTAAATCTCCGTCATTAAACCTTGGAACCATAGATGCAGCTTTTTGTATATTGAAAGAATCATTTGAGGATTCAGTACATCTTTCACTCACATTTCCTTGTTGTTGTTGTCTTATATAGCGGAGCGTTTCCCTTTGAAAGTCTTCTTCATTTAATTTACGCTGAGCCTCAATTTGAGCAGTCTGTAAAATAAATAGTCTCTCTAATTTCTCAAACTGACTTTGAGAAATATGCCCCAATGGTATCGAAAATGAGGGAATTGAACTGGCGGTATGTGGATATTCCTTTGGACGTGCACCTTGGTGAGGGCCAGGCTGACCAATAATAGGAATTCCTTCAGTAACGGGCGAATGCCGAACAGCGGCTGCACCCTGCAGTACTTCATATCTCGACTGGTAGCTTACTTGAGAAACTAAACTTTCAGTCAGAATCTCCTGCTACATGATGGTTAGAGGCCCCTGGAAACAATTTGTTTCTAATTATTGCCCTTACGGTATTGGCTGTGTAATATCTATCGTATGGTACTCCCAATTTACGGGCTATCTGCCAGCACGTTTGAAGTTTCAAGGAGTCCAGCTTTGACAATGTTAAATCTTCAAATAACTCTTTAATGTGATCTTCCATGATCAATATTTTGAAATTAACTAAAGATAAATTCCCAGTATATAACTTTAATATTGTTCTTTTGATCAATGTCTTAGAACAACAGAGATACCGGACAGGCCCCCATTTGTTGCGAATAAGAAATTTTTTTAAAGAACTTCAGAATGTGGTCTGTTACCATTTATTTCTTATGCAACAAGATTTTTGGATCCGAGTTATTTAAAGTTTTAGAGTCTAGGGGAAATAATTTCAACTGGGAAACTCCATAGAATAATATGGTAAATTTATTGTACAAAGTATTAAGTACATTAACTACAAAGAGAAGATAAAGTATTGTATTTAAATACTTTAATAAATTTGAATATTATTCTATGGAGTTTCCCAGTTGAAATTATTTTCCCTAGACTCTAAAACTTTAAATAACTCAGATCCAAAAATCTTGTTGCATAAGAAATAAATGGTAACAGGCCACATTCTGAAGTTCTTTAAAAAAAATTCTTATTCGCAACAACCTGGTATACTCAACAGATTTATTTCCTTATAATTCTTACACTCTCTCATTTATCCACATACACACATGCACACACATCGCCAGAAGCACACATTAACCAGATAACTGCTGCGGCATATGGGCGCCTGGCAAACCTGAGAATAGCGTTCCGGTACCTCAGTAAGGAATCGTTCAAGACTTTATACACTGTGTACGTCAGGCCCATACTGGAGTACACAGCACCAGTTTGGAACCCACACCTGGTCAAACATGTCAAGAAATTAGAGAAAGTTCAAAGGTTTGCAACAAGACTAGTCCCAGAGCTAAGGGGATGGTCCTATGAAGAAAGGTTAAGGGAAATCAGCCTGACGACACTGGAGGACAGGAGGGTCAGGGGACATGATAACAACGTATAAAATGCTGTGCGGAATAGACAAGGTGGACAGAGACAGGATGTTCCAGAGATGGGACACAGAAACAAGGGGTCACAATTGGAAGCTGAAGTGGAATAGTCTGGCAAGCGATGTAGTGGAAGCAGGAACTATACATAGTTTTAAGACGAAGTATGATGAAGCTCATGGAGCAGGGGGAGAGAGGACCTAGTAGCGCTCGGTGAAGAGGTGGGGCCAGGAGCCGAGTCTCAACCCCTGCAACCACAATTAGGTGAGTACAATTAGATGAGTACACATGCACACATATTCTTGGACTGCAAGAAGGCGTTTGACACAGTTCCACACAAGAGTTTAGTGCAAAAACTGGAGGACCAAGCAGGGATAACAGGGAAGGCACTACAGTGGATCAGGGAATACTTGTCAGGAAGACAGCAGCGAGTCATGGTACGTGGCAAGGTGTCAGAGTGGGCACCTGTGACCAGTGGGGTCCCACAGGGATCAGTCCTAGGACCAGTGCTGTTTCTGGTATTTGTGAACATGACGGAAGGAATAGACTCCGAGGTGTCCCTGTTTGCAGATGACGTGAAGTTGATGATAAGAATTCACTCGATCGAAGACCAGGCAGAACTACAAAGGGATCTGGACAGGCTGCAGACCTGGTCCAGCAATTGGCTCCTGGAGTTCAGTCCCACCAAGTGCAAAGATAAGATAAGATAAGATTTCGTTCGGATTTCTAACCCCGGAGGGTTAGCCACCCAGGATAACCCAAGAAAGTCAGTGCGTCATCGAGGACTGTCTGTCTTATTTCCATTGGGGTCCTTAATCTTGTCCCCCAGGATGCGACCCACACCAGTCGACTAACACCCAGGTACCTATTTACTGCTAGGTGAACAGGACAACAGGTGTAAGGAAACGTGTCGAAATGTTTCCACCCGCCGGGAATCGAACCCGGGCCCTCCGTGTGTGAAGCAGGAGCTTAAGCCACCAGGCCACCGGGCCAAAGTCATGAAGATTGGGGAAGGGCAAACAAGACTGCAGATGGAGTACAGTCTAGGGGGCCAGAGACTACAAACCTCACTAAAGGAAAAAGATCTTGGGGTGAGTAAAACACCAGGCACATCTCCTGAAGCGCACATCAACCAAATAACGGCTGCAGCATATGGGCGCCTAGCAAACCTCAGAACAGCATTCCGACACCTTAATAAGGAATCGTTCAGGACCCTGTACACCGTGTATGTTAGGCCCATATTGGAGTGTGCGGCACCAGTTTGGAACCCACACCTAGCCAAGCACGTAAAGAAACTAGAGAAAGTGCAAAGGTTTGCAACAAGACTAGTCCCAGAGCTAAGAGGTATGTCCTACGAGGAGAGGTTAAGGGAAATCAACCTGACGACACTGGAGGACAGGAGAGAGAGGGGGGGACATGATAACAACATACAAAATACTGAGAGGAATTGACAAGGTGGACAAAGACAGGATGTTCCAGAGATTGGACACAGTAACAAGGGGACACAGTTGGAAGTTGAAGACACAGATGAATCACAGGGATGTTAGGAAGTATTTCTTCAGCCACAGAGTAGTCAGTAAGTGGAATAGTTTGGGAAGCAATGTAGTGGAGGCAGGATCCATACATAGCTTTAAGCAGAGGCATGATAAAGCTCACGGTTCAGGGAGAGTGACCTATTAGCGACCGGTGAAGAGGCGGGGCCAGGAGCTCGGACTTGACCCCTGCAACTTCAACTAGGTGAGTACACACACACACACACACACACACACACACACACACCCCAGGACCCCAATGGAAATAAGTCACTCTGACTTTTTTGGGTATTCCTGGGTTCTCTACACATACGCTGCTATGTATGATAATCTATGTAACTGTATTTGTGTATACCTGAATAAACTTACTTAGACACTCACACTCTCTCTGCCAATCCCTAGGTACCCTTGCCCTCTTCCATACAATTGTTGAATAAATGCACTAACCACTCCATAACTATATCCCCACCTACTTTTAACTGCTTTACCCTTTTTCAATCAACCTACTGCCTCATGCACCTTTCTCATATTCACATCTGGCTCTTCCTCACTCTTAAAAGATGTTATACCTCCCTTCCCAGTGCATGAAATCACTGCCTCCCTCACTTCATCAACATCTAACAGCTTAGAACATTACCTCTATCTTCCCATTACCTCTACTCCCTTTATAATAACCCCCCATCCTTTCCCTTTTAACTGTTAAATCTATTGTTATAATGTGTAAATGTACTCTGTGTTATGAAGAGTGTCTGTGGGATGAGCTACTGTAGTAGAATTTCTAGCAAGGCAGTGGTGCTATAAGCAGTCATGTGTACTGTACAGCCCAACATTTTGTTCATGCTTTTCTTGGTGTCAGGAATTTTGACATGCTAGCATTTATGAAAGGATTCAGAAAGACCTGTTAACCAGACTTGAGTTCTAGAGGTAGGAATTACAGTGCCTTGAGGTTGTGGTTTGAAAAGTCATTTGAACTGTGTTGGTTATGTATTTCTGGCAAGATAGCTATTAAATAAATGATGGGTGATGTGTTTCCTTTTTTGGGTTGCCTGATCTTGGTGGAAAAATGGCTAATGTAATGTAAAATAATAGTTGTAATTGTTTAATATGTAGTGGTAGAGTATTTTAATTCATTTAAGGTACTGTATTGAATGAGAGTCACCTAAATAGAAGATGTTTATTATGCACAAAAAAGCAAATTCATGTATTTTTTTTAAAGTACAGTGGACCCTTGGTTATCAGCCGTAATCTGTTCTAGAAGCTCGGCCTGAAACCGAAATGACCAAAAAGCGAAATAATATTTCCGATAAGAATTAATGTAATTACAATTAATCCATTCCAGACAAAAATATTCACCAAAAAATTATTAACAATTAAATCAGTATTACATACCTTTATTGAAAACTAATGCTAGCTTCTGGAATGCCTGCTACACTTCCTGCATGCCTGCTACATTTCCTGCATGTCTGCTACACTCCCTGCATGCCTGCTACATTTCCTGCATGTCTGCTACACTTCCTGTATGCCAGTTACACTTCCTGCATGCCTGCTACACTCCCTGCATGCCTGTTACACTCCCTGCATGCCTGCTACACTCCCTGCATGCCTGTTACACTCCCTGCATGCCTGCTACACTCCCTGCATGCCTGCTACACTTCACGCTTAACTTCCATGGTGTTTCTCACTTTCTTTACCACAGGAACTTTACTAGGAACTTTCTTTGGAACCATGGTTACTTATTTCACAGTTGCACTGCAAAAAAAACACAAAAAACAATGGAAAACAAGCAAAATGTTTGGATGTATGAGCAGAAGCTTCCTCACACACTGAAAGACAGCCAAACTGACACACAAGTGGCCCCAGCCAGCGGACGAATGTGTCCCAAACGACCGATCACCAAATTAACGGCCGATAACCGGGCGCCGAAAAACCAGCTGATCACCGAGTTAGCAGATAACAGACGCAGCCGATAACCAGGGGTCCACTGTACATACATTAATTTTTTCACAATAGGAGCTAAATGAACTTGATAAATATGTGAATGTATTTCTATATTGTACATGTATGTGCACAACAATCACAGCTTATCCTCCAGAATATTGTACGGTACTGAAAGTCTTGTGTAAACTAGGCTGGGGGAAAGGTAATGTAAGCTTAAGGTGACTAATAATATATTAACTTTTAATTGTACAAACACAGGTGGTTTGGAGGTGGGTGTGAACCCCAAAATCAACAATATGCAGCCAGGATACTTGGCAGCCAAACATGAGCTGCTGTTGGTGTCTGATTCGGGTCTACTCATGAAGGAAGACACACTTACTGACATGGTTGCTCATATGACCCCTGATGTTGGTATTGTCCATCAGATGCCCTTCACATGTGACAGAAAGGGCTGGCCAGCTATACTGGAGAAGGTAGTTCTTTGATGAGTACTGTGTACATGTGTTTACTGGTGTGTTATGTGTTGTGCTGTCTTGTTGGTCTACAGACTTACTGATGCTAAGGTTTTTGTGTATGTTCAGCATTTCTGTGTATGAGGGGAAACTTTTTTTTTTTTTCTTCATGAATTCTTGTTGGATTGTGAGTAATAATGATAAGTTTAGGTTACATATTTCATGATTGTCAACAAGATATTCTTGGCTTATGGGATAGGATCAGTGTTTCAGGGACTGGTTATAGACTATGCTGTACTTCTGCATGTATGGACTGTGAGCTTTCATGGGATGGACTGTGGGTCTTCAATAATATTTCTGTGTTACTACACGTGTTATAAGGTTTGGGAACAAAAACGATATTACATGGAGAGTATTTTGAAGCATATCACAATACTGCTGGCATATGCATTTCTAATATTCCACCTCACATTTTAACTCCTTTCAGTCACTTGAATGTCTTCTGCCCTTAGGTTTCTTGAACATTAGCTTTGAGTGATAAGGTACAAGAGTTCCTACCTCTTTCACTTCATCCTTCTAGGTATTATAACTAATTCTCCATCTTGAAATTTAGCATCAGCTCAGATGCCTCTATCTCTCTTCCCTCTATTTTTAATTATACCATCTTCCACTTTTGTTTCCAACTGACCCTTCCTCTAAAACTTTACCATCCTGACTTTAGTGATGAAGGCAGAGGTGAATGCATTCCACCTTTCTTTTTTTTTCCCTGACCTTCCTAGGCACAAAGGGTCATTTTTTTTTTACCTCAAACTAATACAGATTTCCTGTGCTTTATGCAACAAATGGATTTCAGACCTATGGCACATGAATTATGCTCAAATCAGGCCATCAGCCAGGGAAAGTGCCTAGGCTTAATTCCCCAAAAATTCCATCAGACCCAAATAATAATTATAATAATGATGCTTCAAGACAAGTCTCCTAGCTCATGATCTCTTCTTATATAAAATTTCTGAAGCCACCCCTGCCATCAATACCTAACATAATAAAAATATTCAGTATGTTTTGAGAACTGCACTGATCACATATGGTGAATGTAAATTACTTACACAAAATTACCGTTAGAAATAAAATATATATGTATAGTAATAGCAAATTCAAGGTTCTCTTGCATAAAGCAAAAGAACCTTGCTTCTGCCATGAATTAACTAACTTTTCATATGAACCCACTCTTTCCTTTCCTAAAACCATGTAAATAAAATTCAGATCAGTCTAATATGCTGTGAAAAGTGTTCTGATACTGGAATTTTCCCTCCTGCATTATTTGTTAAATGATCAATAAAAACAAACACAGTATTTATTAATATTCATACTTCAGTTATATCAAAGCTGAGCTGTTACTTTCTTACCCAAGTATTTTTCATGACATACCACTGTTGTTCATGTTCTATATATGTATGTGTGTGAGAGACAGAAAAATTGTATACAGTACAGTATGTATAATACTGTAATGTGTCATCCTATCACATAGAAGCTAAAGAGTGATTCCTATTTCTCCATTTGTCAGGTATACTTCGGGACTGGGCACGCAAGAATGTATCTGTTTCTGGGCCTATTGGACGCTCTTGGCTTTGGTGTCAATTGCTGTACCGGCATGTCCTGTCTGATGCGAAAAAAAGTGCTGGATGAAGCTGGAGGTTAGTGTATAGGCAAATGTATACTATTACAGTGATGTTATTGTTTATTAAGTTTTCTTACTCTTATACTGTACACTACTTATAAAACATATTAAACTGATTTTGGTCACTCACCACTACAATAAAATAATAAAGGAATTTGATCTCTTGGGTCATTTCAAATTTTTCTGTAGGCAGAATAGGGTTGCATATGGATCATTTTCTTGTAGGTTACATATAACTGTTATTGAGTAATGGTTTCAAATATTGTATTATGTGATATTGTAATGTGATATGTTTAGTTGTTAATATGTTTACTTTTTTCATTTACATATTTGAATCTTTTTCTATTAGGAATTAGTGCTTTTGGCATATACTTGGCAGAGGATTACTTCTTTGCCAAGTACATCCAGGACCGTGGCTGGGGTATTCGCATTGCTTCACAACCTGCCTGGCAAAATGCTGGCATCTGCAGAGTCAAGACATTCCTCTCCAGACTAACAAGGTTTGATATGTTTATTCACAGGCTTTTTGGATGTAAGAACTTGCCTAGGCTTCTTTTGGTAGATATAAATTTTTAAATGCAGGTGATGAGCTACATATGTATCAAAGGTTTTTGCAAAGTATATAGTATAGTAGAACCTGTGTTTGAACTTAATTGGTTCTTAGGTGGTGTTTGAACTGCAAAAAGCTCAGTGTCCAAAACAGTATTTCCCAGGCTTTAATTATCAGCCTCACACACTGGATGTTGAACTGGCTCTTCCAAAAGTCTTTGAGAGTTAGGTCAGTGTCAGAGGTGACTTCAAAGTACTTTTGAAACAGGGCTTTCATGTAAAGTTTTTTATAACTGAATTTTAAAAAGGTCACTGCATTAAGACTCCAGAAAAATGTTCAAAGGCTGGGTCAGTTTTTTCTGAACAGAATTATTTGAACTCTGGTTTGTCTGAGATCTGTTATGTTGAAACACAGAGGTTCCACTGTATCTTCCTTCAAATGAAGTTAATGATTTCATGCAGGAGGCAGGGAGGAATATTATCTGGTAGGAGGAGGAAGTGGGCAGAGGTGCTTAAAAGCAGGTGGGAAATTTTAGAATGATTGGTGCATTTATTTATCTGTAAAAGAATGGAATGTACATAAGGATTGCTAGATAGCATAAATGGTTCTTTTGCATAAAGGAATGGGGAATGATAGAATAAATATCATAGGAGAATCGGGTTACTGAACATACTGGATGAGGTTAATTATGTCATTATCTGCAAAGGATGTGCTTTGAGGCTGGCAAAAAGCTCTTGATTCAAGGAGTCAGAGGTGTCCTACCCTTGAGCCTCATTACTGTACCTCCTAATACCTGAATACTGTACGAGTCTGTGGATTTAGCACTTTCCCACTAAAATAGGATGAGCTGGGGAAGGACAGAGTAGAATTTCAGAACAAAGTTAATTGAGGAAGGAAAGGGACTGTATGGATCAAGTGTGTTAAAGCATTTATTGATAAGCATTATTTAGATAAGGAGCTAGTTATTGCATTTATGGGGTTGGGAAAGTTGCATGACTGAGTGGATAGAGCATTTATAATTATTATTCCCCTATGGATCTCGTTCTCCCCTCCTAAATATAATTATTAATTATTATTATTATTTTTATGGAAGTGCTAAATCTATTTAGCATCATAAACAGATATCAGAAGAGCCAAGTGCTGTAACTGGTACTATAACAATGACCACAAGGACAACAGGAGAGTTGTATTTGGTGTAATACAGGATTCCAGTTGCAGAAAAAAAAATCTGTATTAAAAGTCAAAAATATGATTTCAGTGTATTGTTTAAACATCTTAAATCTTCATTGTCAAACATTAAAGTACTGCATTGCCCCAGTATGCTTCTTTCTGCACATGTTCATTACATTTAATACAGTACATCATGTATGCATTAAGAATTGTAAGCTCGTGTATTTTCTAACATATAGTATTGCTTATAATATATATCATACACTATAATGCAGTAAAATGATTAGCTTATTATGTAGTGCATTATTTTACTTTTACATACAGCCTCTCCTCACTTGGCGACATACTTGTTTACCGACGCCTTGAACTTACGACAGGCTCTCTCACCAGTATTCATACCTAAATAATGTTTATTAGAGCTCCTCTATTCTTTTTATTTCAGTATACAGTACACTACTGTATAAACATTTAAAAATATGCCAGAAATGTTATAAATGGTGCATGGTGATATTGAAACAATATCAGAGATGGTTGGCACAAACTTACTACCATTATAGTATGCTCCTCACTTAACGACGAATTCGTTTAATCCTTACAGGGTCAGTGTTATACTAGTACAGCTTGCACGCCAGGGTTGGTGCCATACTAGTACACGTAAATTCTAGCGCTTTCAAATCTAGCGAGAGAAAGCTGGTAGGCCTACATATGAGAGAATGGGTCTGCGTGGTCAGTGTGCACAGTATAAAAAAAATCCTGCAGCACACAGTGCATAATGAGAAAAAAAAAAAAAACTCCGGCCAAGTTTTCGGTTTAAAACAGCTACTTTGCAGTGTATTTTCATGGTATTTATGGTTTTATTCTCATTTTCTTGGTCACATTTTATAGAATGGAAGACACATTACAGAAATTGAGATGATTTTGATTGGTTTCACAATGAAAAGTACCTTGAAATTGAGCTTAGAGTAGCAGAAATGTTCGATTTTTGCCAGTGTTCAAACGTAAACAAATGCCACGCGTCCAATACACGTCAACTGGTGAGTCTGATATTCTTTCACAAGTGCGCTGATATACCATTTTTACACTAATACAGTAATCTGCATAACAGTAAATCTTCTATTTTTGGGATAACAAAAGTTCAAAGTGGAAAGCAAAAGAAATTTAAGAGGGGCATGGAGACGTGACTAACGAACAGAGAAAATGTTATTTTAGTGCCAGGAATGTCTGTCTTGTTTATTCTGGACCCTATTTTGAAATTTGTGTGAAATTGGCAAAATTGCCAATTTCTGACCACTTTATTGGATAGTTGAAATCAGTAATTGGCTGGTTTCTTGTACTCATTCGATAGAATAAATGGAGTTCTAACGAAATAGCTATGATTTTTGTCAACTGGTACATTGAGTTTGGCCGAAAATTGGGCTCAAAGTGGGCAAAATCGCCGATGCATAAACATCGTCAAGACCGCTAACTTCACGAGAGCACAATTCTGTAAGTTTTCCATCAAATTTCATACTTTTGGTGTCATTATGATTAGGAAAAGATTCTCTATCATCTCATAAGAAAATAATTTATATTTTTTTGGAAAAAAATTTTCGACCCTGAGAACAAGTTTAGGAGATGGCCTCTCGAACCTGAAAGGGTTAATGACGTGGTCTCAGGGACAGAACTCTGTCATTAAGTGAGGAGAGGCTGTGTTTTATTCATGGGGATGCTAAACCTGTTGGGGTCATAAAGTACCTTGGGAATAAGAGGCAATCAGATCTGATCCAAGGAAAGGGAGGACGGCTCCAATTCCTTGGACCAAGAACCCTTTATTATCAAGGCTCCTCCTTGAAGGGGATTTTAACAGTATAAATTTTTCAGATGGTGTAAATTACGCATAGCAATGGTACCTCACACAATATTATTGGAACCATTTAGTGAGTGTATGGTACTAGGGCTGGTGGTATCATGGGCTGCCACCGTCTTGCTGCGGGCTGACTACCTCACATTCTTTCTGTTTCACACACTTACATGGTCCCTTGCTGATTGGATCATGCTCAACATTGTGCAGGTAACAGTTTAACTCATGGTTGTTGGAGTAAGGGTGTCATTATCATACGTTACCAGTAGAAGCACTAAATCTCTATAGAGTAATTACAGTACATGCATAGTACAAACTGATATAATGATTACTATATATAGTAATTATTATAATTATTGTAAACTGTATCAAAATAATGTTACATTATATTACAAGGTTGTAATAATGAGAGTAATATTTTGAAGAGAAGATTTTCGAAGTCTTGTTTGAAAAAGCAAATGTTTGTAAAGATTTTATTACCATTTAGTGAGGGGCAGAACGAAGGGGAGGTGGGGGTTGGGTGGCTTAAGCCCCCCAAATAAAAATAGTAATAATTACACTGCTTTAAAATAGGTCTCCTAGCCTTCCCCTTCCAACCAGATAGCCACCCCTAAGTGCACACCCCCACCAGTACAGGAATTATGGCACTGCCCCCTGCATACAGCCATGCATGTTAAAAATAGTGTAAGGAAGAAATACGTAGTTTAAGCCAGCCTGCCATAGTGTTTGAAGAAAGAAATTTGCAGTGATGTTATAAAAGAGCTAGCACCAGAATCGTGCAGTTTCCTGAAATTATTTGAAGCTTTATTAGTAAATGTCATGCATATTTTCCAGTACTAATCTGTAAGCAGTGTTTTTGAAGCAAAGTTATGTATCATGTATGAGCTGTATAGCCCTTGTGGCTTAGCACTTCTTTTTGATTATAATAATAATATGTATCATGTGTTACTATGCTGTATGTCTATATATCAGTAAATGTTTAAATCTAGTAGATTTTGGATTATCAGCATATATCCTTTGTTAACATAATTCCTGTAACAGGACTAACTTTTTTTTTAATATTTTAGTCAGTGTAACTTTTTTTTTTTTTTTTCCTTTTTTATCAAGGCAGGGTGACCCAAAAAGAAAATACTTTCCTCATCATTCAACACTTTCACCTCACTCACACATAATCACTGTCTTTGCAGAGGCACTCAGATATGACATTTTAGAAGTCCCTCCAAACTGTCAATATCCCAAACCCCTCCTTTAAAGTGCAGGCATTGTACTTCCCATTTCCAGGACTCAAGTCCGGCTAACCGGTTTCTCTAAATCCCTTCACTATATATTACCCTGCTCACACTCCAACAGCTCGTCAGGTCCCAAAAAACAATCATCTCCATTCACTCCTATCTAACACGCTCACACATGCTTGCTGGAAGTCCAAGCCCCTCGCCCACAAAACCTTCTTTACCCCCTCCCAACCTTTTCGAGGATGACCCCTACCCCTCCTTCCTTTCCCTACAGATTTATATGCTCTCCAAGTCATTCTACTTTAATCCATTCTCTCTAAATGAGCAAACCACCTCAACCCCTCTTCAGCCTTCTGACTAATACTTTTAGTAACTCCACACCTCCTAATTTCCAGACTCCGAATTCTCTGCATAATATTTACACCACACATTTCCCTTAGACAGGACATCACTGCCTCCAGCCACCTCCTCGCTGCAGCATTCACAACCCAAGCTTCACACCCATATAAGTGTGTTGGTACCACTGTACTTTCATACATTCCCTTCTTTGCCTCCATAAATAACGTTTTTTTGTCTCCACAGATACCTCAACGCACCGCTCACCTTTTTCCCTTCATCAATTCTATGGTTAACCTAATCCTTCATAAACCCATCTATTAACAAGTCAGTTCCCAAATATCTGAAAACATTCACTTCTTCCATACTCTCTCCAGTTTTTCTTTATCTAAATCGTTTGATACCCTCATCACCTTACTCTTATCTATGTTCACTTTTAACATTCTACCTTTACACACCCTCCGAAACTCGTCCACTAACCTTTGCAACTTTTCTTTAGAAGCTCCCATAAGCACAGTATCATCAGCAAAGTAACTGTGTCAACTCCCATTTTGTACTAGATTCCCCATAATTCAACCCCACCTGTCTCCCCAACACCCTAGCAGTTACTTATTTTATAACCCCATCTATAAATACATGGTGACATTACACATTCCTGTCCAAGACCTACTTTTACCGAGAAGTAATCTCTCTCCTACATTTTCCTTTTATTGGTTATAAAAAGTTTATTTGTTTACAGAATGGGCCTCCTCCCTTTAGCAAGTTTGAGTTTGTGATCAGCTGGTTATTCCGAGAAGTAAGTGCACTCTTCATCTTCCTCCACGCTATGTGGAACCCGGTAATCAGCTGGCGTACTGGGTCCTTCAAGTTACGTTGGTGGGGTGTGGCAGAACCTGTCAGTAGCAGGGTTACTGTGATGTAAATGAGTTTGGCAAAATTGTAATGAATGAATAGCTGTGTGGTATGTAGCAGTCATATTTCATATGACCTCAGAAATGAACTGTTTTCAGCTTCTCTATATGTGATGTGTATGGAAGCTTTAACTAAACCAAGAGCAGACCCAAGATGGGAAACTGTCACGTATGGTCTCTTACTGTCATCTCCTTCACTCTTGAGATGGATAAAGGAATCTACAATAACATCTGTATTGTAAGCTTCAACAAAGTTCATAATGAATCTTAGCACAATACTTTAGATTGTATTAGGGATGCATAAAATGTCCCAAGGTGTTGCCTGATTTTACCAGGTATGTATAGTTGCCATTTCCAGGCACTGGAGGCACATATTTCATGTTGGTCCATATTGTGACAATAGAGCTAATATGCTTCACTTTCATGTGTGCTGATATTTGGCAGTGATGTAAAGTTAAAATGCATTTGCCATAGTGAAAGAAGGTACCAAGGTGAGATTTAAAAAAAAAACTGGTGCATTAGGAAAATTATCTTCATCTTGCCAGTATTATTATAGTAGGTTATGGATAAATAATAACCTTGTGATCCATCAAAGTTGATACACTTGCACCAGCCAAGTGTTATTTTTCAACATACTGGTAAGCATTTTTGTTTTACTGTATTTCAAGGTGGTACACAGTGGATGGGCATTATATGAGAGAGTCACCCTCATCAAGTCTTAATTTCTTGAAGTTGAGGAAAATATTTGACCCTTTGATAATATAGTAGTAGGTTTATGTTTAGTTTCAAGAGTACACAATGTGTTAGTTGACTAAATTTAAGTACAGCACAGTTTAATATGATGGAAAGAGCATTTGTTGAGCTGTGTATCAAATATGGTATCTAGAAAAGTACTTCACCTTGGTACACTAATTGTGATAATAGGCAAGTGATATTTGTATAGTACATGAACTGAGGGAGCTGCTATACATAACTTACAATTGCACTTATTGGAAGTTAACTTCCTTCACAAAGTAAAAAGCTAAAAGTACTTTTGTTGCAAAATTTGGGACTTGTAATCTTTCTTCAAAATTTATTATATTACAACACAGTATACATATAGTACTTATCATATTCATAAAAATGTGTAAATTCATAAGGGGCATTGTTTTCACAAAAAAATCTGAAACCACATGGATCATACAATGTACTATACAGTACAGAGCTGTATGACCTATACAGGTTTACCACATATTTTTGAATGATATACTGTACAGTATTTTGCATCACAGGTTAAAATTTTAATATTGTGCATAGTTTTCAAATAATTTTCGACAAAAAATACAGTACGTCATCAGACATGACATTTTGAAACCAAAGTATAAAATACAAATAAAGCAGTGTCAAACCAGATAAAAGATGTTTCACTACATATTCCATCCCTTGTATACAGGCTGTCATAAGTGACCATGATATTGTTTAATTTCAGGATTCAGTCAACAGCTAAATTTGTCATTAGCTAGTTTACCTGTGAAACAATGTACTTTAGTTTGAACAGACTACCAATGTAATACATTATGTGCAATGGGTAAAATCAGTTTTAGCCTACTGGTAACCAGACCTGGTGTGTAAGGGATATTTTCTAATCAGTGATTTATAGTTTATTTGTACAGTTTTTGTCAAAAAAAGAATGTTTGACAAAGTTGCACAAGAATTGGAAAAAAAAATTTGTCTATATGTAAAGTAAATGTGAGTAATAGGTCAAATGTACGTGTGTGAGCGAGAGGTCAATTCTCAGATCATGGCCCTGCCTCTTGCTACTTACCAGATTCACTCCCTCTTAGCCTTGTGGGCCCTATGGTGCCTGTTCTTACAACTGCATGGAGCCTGCCTCCACCATTACGTATTATAATCAAAACTGTGCCCATTTACCTTATGAATTCCCCTGAGTATTTTGTATGCTTTTACCATATTACCCTCTGGTTCTTCTGCCCCTCAATTTTAAGTCCTCATAGCTCTTGCCACCTAGCTCAGGAAAAAGCTTTGTTGCACTTCTGCAGTTTCTTTACATGCTTTGACAGGTGTGGGTTCCATACTGGGGCTGCATGCTCCAAGATGGGCCTAATAAAATGAAATGAAGCACTAAACCCAAAAGGGTCATACAGCCCTAAAGGTAGGAATATACAAAATGAGAAAAGTGCAAAAGTGAATACGAAGTGAATGGCAGGAATATGCAAGGGTAGGGGAGTGTGCAAGAGGAAAATTAAAATCACAGTTGGCATAAGTTAGTTCCTGTTACAAAGTCACTATGTGAGAGATGGAATTTTCAGTGAGGAGGATAGTTAACTGTATTGGGGCAATGGAGACATCAGAAGCAATTTCTTCAGGCCTGCTGAGAGACACGACAGTCGATTAAGATATGGTGAACTGACGATGCATCCTAGCGGTTCTCACAAAGAGGTATCGGATGCTTTTCCATGAGGTAGTAATAAGAACTGCATCACAAATGTGCAGTCAGGAGAGAGCAGTGGTGGTAAGATGGCCAGAAACCCAAACATGGTTTTGACAAAGTAATTTATTGTGGACTAACCCACACCACCATTTTTGAAGTTGTCGAGAGATAATTGAAAAATAGTCCAAGAAAGGAACACCCTTTATGAAATTGGGAGATCATAAACAGTAGGGGGTGTGTGGACCAGGTGTTTACAGTGAAACATATAAGTGAACAGTATTTAGATAAGGCTAAAGAGGTCTTTGTGGCATTTATGGATTTGGAAAAGGCGTATGACAGGGTGGATAGGGGGGCAATGTGGCAGATGTTGCAGGTGTATGGTGTAGGAGGTAGGTTACTGAAAGCAGTGAAGAGTTTTTACGAGGATAGTGAGGCTCAAGTTAGAGTATGTAGGAAAGAGGGAAATTATTTCCCAGTAAAAGTAGGCCTTAGACACGGATGTGTGATGTCACCATGGTTGTTTAATATATTTATAGATGGGGTTGTAAGATAAATAAATGCGAGGGTCTTGGCAAAAGGCGTGGAGTTAAAAGATAAAGAATCACACAAAGTGGGAGTTGTCACAGTTGCTCTTTGCTGATGACACTGTGCTCTTGGGAGATTCTGAAGACAAGTTGCAGAGATTGGTGGATGAATTTGGTAAGGTGTGCAAAAGAAGAAAATTAAAAGTGAATACAGGAAAGAGTAAGGTTATGAGGATAAAAAGATTAGGTGATGAAAGATTGGATATCAGATTGGAGGGAGAGAGTATGGAGGAGGTGAATGTATTAGATATTTGGGAGTGGACGTGTCAGCGGATGGGTCTATGAAAGATGAAGTGAATCATAGAATTGATGAGGGGAAAAAAGTGAGTGGTGCACTTAGGAGTCTGTGGAGACAGAACTTTGTTCTTGAAGGCAAAGAGGGGAATGTATGAGAGTATAGTTTTACCAACGCTCTTATATGGGTGTGAAGCATGGGTGATGAATGTTGCAGCGAGGAGAAGGCTGGAGGCAGTGGAGATGTAATGTCTGAGGGCAATGTGTGGTGTGAATATAATGCAGAGAATTTGTAGTTTGGAAGTTAGGAGGAGGTGCGGGATTACCAAAACTGTTGTCCAGAGCGCTGAGGAAGGGTTGTTGAGGTGGTTCGGACATGTAGAGAGAATGGAGCGAAACAGAGTGACTTCAAGAGTGTATCAGTCTGTAGTGGAAGGAAGGCGGGGTAGGGGTTGGCCTAGGAAAGGTTGGAGGGAGGGGGTAAAGGAGGTTTTGTGTGCAAGGGGCTTGGACTTCCAGCAGGCATGCGTGAGCGTGTTTGATAGGAGTGAATAGAGACAAATGGTTTTTAATACTTGACGTGCTGTTGGAGTGTGAGCAAAGTAACATTTATGAAGGGGTTCAGGGAAACCGGCAGGCCGGACTTGAGTCCTGGAGATGGGAAGTACAGTGCCTGCACTCTGAAGGAGGGGTGTTAATGTTGCAGTTTAAAAACTGTAGTGTAAAGCACCCTTCTGGCAAGACAGTGATGGAGTGAATGATGGTGAAAGTTTTTCTTTTTCGGGCCACCCTGCCTTGGTGGGAATCGGCCAGTGTGATAATAATAAAAAAAAAAAATAAACAGTAGACCAATCAGCAGGGTCTGCCTTTTTGTTACCTTGATCATCATGTCCAGGGACCCAGCAAAAAAACATCGTCTTTGGGTTTGCTAGGAATGTGGAATAACCAAAGCTGTATATGTACTTAGGGCAGTGGGATGAGGGTAACCAAATTTCTGGATAGCTTGTAGTGCACTGTAGGAGTCTCAAATTACTACAAATGATGAGATGGATATCCATGCAGTGTATGTGATGGCTAGGGGAATTGTACACAACTCAGCTGTGAAAATACTGGCAGAGTCCTGCAAATAACTTTGGATGATTTTGTCAGGAACAACTGCTGCATATCCAACACCATCAGAGTATTTAGAACCATCATTGTACACCACAATAGCACGAGAATGAAAATGGCGATGATCAAAAGAGAGGAAATGTGAAGTTACGGTAGGTAACTGAGCTTTTGCACTTGGAAGTGGGGAAGAGCAAACATGAATCATCAGGACTTCCCAAGGAAAGAGAAAAGTAGAATGCAGGAGGTACACACAGAGGAGGTAAATTAAGAGCACCCAATAGAGAAAATACGGAGAGGAAAGGGTTTTAAGTAGAGGCACCAATTTAACAAAGAGTCTCTAATAACATTCATTACCATTCTATATATAGGAGGATAGTGGATTATTATTATAATCAAACAGAAGTGCTAAGCCACAAGGGCTATACAGCGCTGCAGGGCAGGAAGGAAGTGAGGGCATCAGGTGGCAAAAGGGAGAGGGATGAGTAATAGGTTACGGATAACAGCGGGGCAGTGGATGGTGAAAGGGTAAAGGGCAGCAAGAGACTGAGCTAGAAAGGGCTGAGGGGAGTGCAAAAGGTATCATCATCAGAGTTTGTGGAGTAAATCAGTCGTCAAGAAGTCAATGAGAGTCAGGATTAAAGGAGGGTCCATCAGCAAGAAGGGAAGGTAAAGAGTAGTAGAATGAAGACGACGTTGGAGGTAAATTCTGCGTGCACGTTGATAGAGAGGGCAGTCTAACAGAATGTGGCTAATCGATACTGGAACTTGACACTGCTCACAGAGAGGAACAGGGTGCCTCTCCATGAGATACCCATGAGTAAGACGAGTGTGGCCAATGCGAAGGCGGGAGAGAGTGGTCTCCCAACCTCGGCACTGATGACAAGAAGACGGCCAGTAACCTATGCTCGGTTTAATAGAATGAAGTTTGTTACCGAGCAGAGTTGACCAACGTTGTTGCCAACGGGTGTGAAGGTGGGTAGCTATTGTAGCAAAATAGTCCAGAAATGGAACACCTCTATAGGAAATTGGTAGGTCATGTATGCTGACCGCCTGTTCATTGCCCTGTACGTCGACATGACCAGGGACCCAACAAAAAACATCTTTATGCTTGGTAGAGATACGGCGTAGCCAAAGTTGGATACGGAGAACTAGCGGGCGAGATGTATCAAATTTTCGTATAGCCTGTAGAGCACTAAGGGAGTCTGAGACTACCACAAATGATGACACAGGCATAGATGTGATACGAATAAGTGCTGTAAGAATGGCATACAATTCAGCAGTAAAAATGCTAGCCGAAGATAGTAAATGCCCCCGCACGACACTGTCCAGAAACACTGCTGCGAATCCGACGCCATCTGAAGACTTAGAGCCATCTGTGTACACAGCGATGGCATGAGAATGAGAGTGGAAGTGATCAAGAAAAAGAGAGCGGGAAGCCACTGTAGGCAGTTGGGCTTTTGAGCAAGGGAGTGAGAAGGAACAGACCCAAACAGCTGGAACTTCCCAGGGGGGTAGGGAAAAGTGAGATGCTACATGAACATATAAAGGTGGTAACTGAAGGGAAGACAAGAGCGAATGTAAGCAAAAAGGGACGGAGCAAACAGGGGCGGCGAACAAATAAAGAATGTCTACTAATATCGGTGACCATTCTATAAATGGAAGGATTGTGGAAATTGTGAGAGCGTACATAGCAGCGAAGGCAATGGGCATCACGGCGATCAGACAAGGATGGAACATTCGCTTCTGCATAGAGGCTCTCAACAGGGGAAGAGCGAAAAGCACCAAGGCATAAATGTAATCCTTGGTGATGGATGGGGTTAAGGCTAGAGTAGCAGGAGAGGCCGATGAATAAATCTGGTCACCATAATCGAGTTTCGATAAAACGAGGGCTGAATGTAGGCGAAGCAGAGTTCGACGATCAGCTCCCCAGGAAAGATGAGCAAGGATTTTAAGAAGGTTTAGCCGGCTGTGACAAGTTGCCTTCAGAGAGGTAATGTGAGGTTTCCAGGATAACCTACGGTCAAAGAGAAGGCCTAGAAACCTGACTGTATCACGTTCGGGGATACGGGAGCCATAGAGATACAAAGGATGATTGGAGATGACACAGCGTCTAGTGAAAGTAATTTGGCGAGTTTTGGTACTGGAAAATTTAAACCCATGCGTGGTGGCCCAAGTGGAAACACGGTCGACCGCATGCTGGAGAGAAACTGCAATGAGATGACAGTCAGCGCCTACACAAGCAATAGCGAAGTCATCAACATAGAGTGATGACCAAATATTGGGTGGAAGAACAGAGGCCAAATCATTTATAGCTAGGAGAAAAAGTGTTGTGCTCAGAACACATCCCTGAGGGACACCTTCAGCTTGGACGAAGTCCGGGGAAAGCACATTATTGACTCGAACACGGAAGTGTCTGTCAGTTAAAAAGTTCTTAAGGAAGGATGGTAGATTGCCTCGAAGGCCTAAGGAGTGGGCTTGGGCCAAAATATTATACCTCCAAGTTGTGTCATATGCCTTCTCAAGGTCAAAAAATATGGCAATAACTGAGTGATTATTCGCAAAGGGAGGATAGTGGAGATCGGAAGGATGGACAAAACTGACAATGGGCATCATGTTGAGCTTACAAAGTTTGAAGAGTCACCTCTACACATACTCTCTCAGCTGGGAAAGAATGAAAAGCCCAAGACTTAAACATAACCCATGATGATGAATGAAATCAAGTTTGGAAAGCATAATGGGGCAGCTAAAGAATACAGCTGGACTACGGTGGCCAAATGTACTCGATACCATTCTGGAGAGAGGCTGCTATGACAGACAGTACCTGCATATTATTATTATAATAAAAAAAGAAGCGCTAAGCCACAAGGGCTATACAGCGCTGCAGGGTAGGGAAGGAAGCGAGGGTATTGGATGGCAGAAGGGAGGAGGGATGATCAGTAGGTTACAGAAAACAGCGGGGCAGGGGATAGTACGGGGGTAGGGGGTAGCAAGAGATTGAAGTAGAAAGGGCTGAAGGTATCAGAATTTGTGAAGTCAGTCAGTTGTTGTCAAAAAGTCAATGAGAGAGTCTGGATGAAAGGTGGGTCCATCAGCAAGAAGGGAAGGTAAAGAGAGAGCAGCAGAGCAAAGACGACGACACAGGTAAATTCTGCGTGCTCGTTGATAAAGTGGGCAGTCCAACAGAATGTGGCTGACTGATAATGGAACTTGGCAATTCTCACAGAGAGGAGCAGGGCGCCTCTCCATGAGATATCCATGAGTAAGACGAGTATGGCCAATGCGAAGACGGGAGAGAGTAGTCTCCCAACCTCGACACTGGTGATAAGAAGACGGCCAGTAACCTATACTCGGTTTAATAGATTGAAGTTTGTTGCCGAGCATAGTAGACCAACGTTGTTGCCAACGGGTGTGAAGTTGCAGCAAAATAGTCCGTAAATGGAATACCTCTACATGAAACTGGTAGGTCATGTACTGCTGACCGCGCAGCAGTGTCTGCCTGTTCATTGCCCTGTACGTCAACATGACCAGAGACCCAACAAAAAACAATATCTTTATGCTTGGTAAAGATGCGGCGTAGCCAAAGTTGGATACGGAGGACTAAGGGGTGAGGTGTATCAAATTTCTGTATAGCCTGTAAAGCACTAAGGGAGTCTGAGACAACCACAAATGATGACACAGGCATAGATGCAATATGGATAAGTGCTGTAAGGATGGCATACAATTCAGCAGTAAAAATACTAGCCGAAGATAGTAAATGCCCTTGTACGATGCTGTCTGGAAACACTGCTGCGAATCCTACGCCATCAGAAGACTTAGAGCCATCTGTGTACACAGCAATGGCATGAAAATGAGAGTGAAAGTGGTCCAGAAAATGAGAGCGGGAAGCGACCGTAGACAGTTGGGCTTTCGAGCAAGGGAGAGAGAAAGAACAGACTCGAACAGCTGGAACTTCCCAGGGGGGTAGGGAAAAGTGAGATGCTACATGTACATAGAAAGGTGGTAATTGAAGAGAAGACAAGAGCGAATGAAGGCGAAGAGAGAAGGGACGGAGTAAACAGGGGCGGCGAACAAATAAAGAATGTCTACTAATATCAGTGACCATTTTATAAATGGAAGGATTGCGGAGATCATGAGAGCGTACATAGTAGCGAAGGCAATGGGCATCACGGAGATCGGATAAGGATGGAACGTTCGCTTCTGCATAGAGGCTCTCGACAGGGGAAGAGTGAAATGCACCAAGGCATAAACGTAATCCTTGGTGATGAATGGGGTTAAGGCTAGAGAGAGTAGCAGGAGATGCCGCTGAATAGATCTGGTCACCATAATCAAGTTTCGATAAGATAAGGGTGGAATGTAGGCGAAGGAGGGTTCGACGATCAGCTCCCCATGAAAGATGAGCAAGGGTTTTAAGGAGGTTCAGCCGGCTGTGGCAAGTTGCCTTCAGAGAGGTAATGTGAGGTTTCCAGGATAACCTACGATCAAAAAGGAGGCCCAGAAACTTGACTATCACGTTCAGGGATACGGGAGCCATAGAGGTACAAAGGATGATCGGAGATGACAGAGCGTCTAGTGAAAGTAATTTGGAGGGTTTTAGTGCTGGAAAATTTAAACCCATGTGTGGTGGCCCAATTGGAAACACGGTCGACTGCATGCTGGAGAGAAACTGTAATAAGGTGACAGTCAGCGCCTGCACAGGCAATAGCTAAGTCATCAACAGAGTGATGACCAAATATTTGACGGAAGACTAGAGGTCAAATCATTAATAGCAAGGAGAAAAAGTGTTGTGCTCAGAACACATCCCTGGGGGACACCTTCAGCTTGGATAAAGTCCAGGGAGAGCACATTATTAACCCGAACACGGAAATGCCTGTCAGTTAAAAAGTTCTTAAGGAAGGATGGTAGATTGCCTCGAAGGCCTAAGGAGTGGGCTTGGGCTAAAATATTATACCTCCAAGTTGTGTCATATGCCTTCTCAAGGTCAAAAAATATGGCAATAACTGAGTGGTTATTCGCAAAGGCATTACGAACATACGTATCCAAGCGTAGTAAGGGGTCTATGGTAGAACGTCCCTTACGAAAGCCATATTGACGAGTGGAGAGACTGTTGTGTGTCTCTAAATACCACACTAAACGTCTATTTACTAGGCGTTCCATCACTTTGCAAACTGCACTGGTAAGAGCAATGGGACGATAGTGGGAGGTTTCATGTCCCGTAGTGCCTGGTTTGCGGAAAGGGAGAACAATGGCGGATTTCCACAGCCGAGGAAGAACTCCTTGTGACCAAATAAGATTGTAAAGACGTAATAGGACTGCAAGGGCTGACTGATGTAAATGTTGTAGCATACGAATATGAATGTCGTTGGGCCCAGCTGCCAATGATCGGCAAGCTGAGAGTGTTGCCTCCAGTTCTTGAAGTGTAAAAGGCACATTATACTGTCCTTCTCTGAGAGAAGAAAAGTCCAAGGGTGCTAACTCTCTGGCAGACTTTGAGGAAAGAAATGAGGGGCATAGATGGAGTCCCTGAGAAATACGGACCAGATGATTGCCAATTTCATTGGCAACATCTAGTGGGTTTGCTATATCAACACCGGCAACCCGCAGAACAGGAGCCGGGTCAGGAGAATATTTACCACTCAGTTTTCGTACTTTTTTCCAGACTGCACTCATAGAGGAAGCAGAGGTGATGGTGGAGACATAATCTCGCCAGCAAGTGCGTTTAGCGTCACGGATGACACGGCGAGCGATCGCACGCTTCTGCTTAAATTCAAGAAGTCTCTCTGTGGTTCTACTGTACTGGTACCTGCCCCATGCAGCGCGTTTCAAACGTACTGCACGAGCACAAGCAGGAGACCACCAAGGCACGCATTTCTGAGAATGCCTGCCCGAAGTTTGGGGTATAGAATGAGAAGCTGCGGTTAAAACGGAGGACGAGAAGAGGTGTAAAAGCTCATCGATGGGGGACGAAGAAGGAACCTCTCTAAAAACAGTTAGGTGTGAGTAAAGGTTCCAATTTGCCTGATCAAATTGCCAGCGTGGGATGCGAAGAGGTGGTGAATATGAAGGGGAAGTAAGAATGATTGGGAAATGATCGCTGTCATGTAAGTCCGGAAGAACAGACCAAGTGAAGTCTAATGCGGCGGAGGAAGAGCAGACTGAGAGATCGATGCAAGAGAGTGTGTGAGTCCGAGGATTAAAATGGGTGTGAGTACCTGTATTTAAAACATGGAGGGGGTGGGTGGCAAGAAAAGCCTCTAACTGAATGCCACGGGAATCACAGTGAGACCCCCCCCCCAGAGGAAATGGTGGGCATTAAAATCACCAAGTAACAGAATCGGTGGTGGTAATGACGAAACAAGAAAGGCAATATCCGGAATAGATAATGCCCGAGAAGGAGAGAGATATAAAGAACAGAGCGTATACCACCTATGCAAGTGGATACGGGCTGCTGTGTAATGCAACGAAGTACGAACAAATAGCTGATGGTACGGAATATCAGTGCGTAGAAAAAGGGCACTTTCATTAAAGGTCCCATCAGGAAAAGGATCTGAAGAATACAATAAATTATAGCCTGAGATGGGAGAGATAACAGCAGAGTGTAATTTTGGTTCCTGTAAGCAAACACCAACAGGGGAAAACTGGGAGAGTAACATCTGAAGCTCACCCCGATTACCCCTGAGGCCGTGTATATTCCACTGTAAATAGGCCATGATTGGCAATGATAAAGATACCTGAAATCCGCAGGTAAGGGTTCCTACGGACTAGAGGGGTTGGAAAAGTCCACATGCGGAGGCAGTGGAAAACGTTCAAGCAGCGAAGGAACGGTGCACTGTGAAGAAAGGAGTTGCGCAGATGGAGTAGAGGAGAGAGAAGGAGCGGAGGGTGGATCAGTGTCCATTGATGGTTTGGTCTCTGCAATATATTCAGAGATTGCTTCAAGAGTTTCAGAATTCAGAGACGTCGTATGGTAGACAATATTGGAAATGGTAGGGGGAGGATGAGTAAAGATTGGAACTGTAATGGACTGTACCAAGGTAGGGGGGGACGGAAGGGTGGAGGGAACTGAAGAAGCGTGGAAGGGGACAGAAGAGGCAGAAACCTGGGAGGTGGCCGAAGAGGAAGAAACTTGGGAGGGAACAGGGGAGGAAGGTACAGTACGAGGAGGAGGGCGAGCCTCTACACTTGTAACAGAGCCAGTGAGAGGGGGAGAACCAGGTACAGAGACAGGGAAGGGAAAATGAGGAGGTGGAAGATGGGTAGGAGGTGTTAACGGACCTTTTTTTGACTTTTGAGAAGTAGAGGGACGATTGGGAGGTGTCATACGAGATCTCGTCGCTACTGAGGCTTGTGAGAGAGAACACGAAGAAGCAAGATCAGACTGAGACGTTGAAGTAGGGACGTCTGAGCCGAGGACAGCAAAAGAATTAGCTACAGGAGTGACTATGGGAGAGGTAACCACAGAGGTGGGTGCAGAAGATGGGATACCAGAAGTGGGGGGACGTTTTGAAACACGGGAATAAGAAACACGAGGTAGTCTCCCTTGGAGGCGGAGATGAGAAACTGCCATGGCATAAGGGAGACCTTCTGCCTCTTTGAGGTAACGGATTTCCCGCTCGTTTAAGTAGACTTGACAACGGCGAGAGTATGAAGGGTGAGCCTCATGACAATTAAGGCAAGAGGGAGGTCGATTGCAAGACTTATTAGAATGGTCATCGGCACCACAGACTGGGCATTCGGCGATAGATCTGCAATATTTCGCTGGATGGCCAAATCGCCAGCAATTTCTACACTGTTGCGGTGTAGGGATCACCTTTCGAACTTGTTACCGATGTCCTGCTACATAAACTGAGGATGGGAGTTCACGGCTGTCAAAAGTTAAACGAGCCACATTGCTAGGGTATCGTCTCCGCCCGCGGGCAGGAAGAACGTAAGTGTCTACCTTGAGGATTGGGAGATCTTGGAGTTCCAGCTGTTCAAGAATGTCAGTGCTACATGTCTGGAAATTTTGTTGAACTATGGTATGGGGCAGAATGATGGTACCACTACAAGAATTGAGGGAATGATGCTTTTCAATAGTTACAGGAACAGTATCGATATGGGAAAGACGAGAAAGCTCATGAGCCTGGGTAGCATTCTGTACGATGACGATGCGCGTACCTCTCTTAAGAGCATGAAAAGAAATATCTTTACCAACATGGCATAGGAGTGCCTTGCCAATACTGTGGTCAGAAAGATAGGCAGTAGAGGAAGTCGGTCGTAAAGTGAAGAATTTAGTCCATTGTGCAGTCTGAAACTGAGCGTGGAAAGGTAGTGAAGGACGTGTCGATCTTTTCTGAGAAGAATGAGAAGGTGGAGAAGTATCATCAGCAGGTAATTGTCGTTGTCGTTTAGGCATGGGACCAGAGTTGGTCCGACGTGGAACGGGCCGGCGATTCGAAAATTGCCGCACCATAGAGGGAGAGGCCGGAAGCATAGTCAGAGGAGAGCGAAGGTCAGATAAATCGAAGGAGTCAGTCGAGGCCTCAGTACCTGAAGCAGGTGAGGAAACAGCACCGGCAAGAGGTACAGAGGCATGAGGACTGTCCGAAGAGTGGTCCAAAGACGAGGCGGGGTCAGAACGGGGTGCGGTATCAAGAAGGGGCCCGGGGGTAGCAGGTTCATGGACTAGGGCTGCCATGGTTAGGTTACTTCTTTCTTTTTGTTTTTAAGAAAAAAAAGAAAGAAAAGAAAATAAAAATAAAAAAAGAATAAAAAAGGGGGGACCGGGGAGGGATAGTTCCTAGGAGGAATGAAAGGGCCAGAAATCTCCCTCCGCGCCCAAGAGGACCTCAGCACCGCAAGTAGCGCAGATGCAGCATGGAACCCGTGCCATACCCTACCCATCATGCCAGTAAACCGGCAATCCGGGATAGCAACCTCACATCTGCCGAGCTACCTCGGTGGACAAAAGAGAGGGCGGCCGGAAATCCGCCACAAAGCATACCTCCTTCGGCCACCACCCCCGGAATCCGAAAGGTGGCTTCCAGAGATACACCCGTCGCCCGAGAGACACCCAAAGCTACCCTCCGGGATACCGGAGAGGGATCAGGACATCCCCAGGCAATCCAGATTCCACGGCAAACTACGCCACCGCCAAGAACCTCAACGGAATGGGATGGACCCCGGTACCCTTTCCCCTACCTAGGAACTAGCGTGCCTGTGGAAAAAAAAAAAAAAGGCCAAAAAGGAAGGGCAAAAGGGAGGGGTGGGGAGGAGGAGGAGGAAAGGAAAAAGGGGAGGATGGGATAGGGAACTGGGGATTGGGGGGTAATTAGGTTCGGCTCAGGTTAGAGTATGTAGGAAAGAGGGAGATTATTTCCCAAGGATGTGTTATGTCACCATGGTTGTTCAATATATTTATAGATGGAGTTGTAAGAAAAGTGAATGCGAGGGTCTTGGCAAGAAGTGTGGAGTTTAAAGATAAAGAATCAAACACAAAGTGGGGGTTGTCACAGTTGCTTTTTGCTGATGACACTGTGCTTTTGGGAGATTCTGAAGAAAAGTTGCAGAGGTTGGTGGATGAATTTGGTAGGGTATGTAAAAGAAGAAAATTAAAAGTGAATAGTATAGGAAAGAGTAAGGTTATGAGGATAACAAAAAGATAGGGTGACGAAAGATTAGAGGGAGAGAGTATGGAGGAGGTGAATGTATTCAGATATTTGGGAGTGGATGTGTCTGCAGATGGGTCTAGAATTGATGAGGGGAAAAGGGTGAGCGGTGCACTTAGGAGTCTGTGGAGACAAAGAACTTTGTCCTTGGAAACAAAGAGAAGAATGTATGAGAGTATAGTTTTACCAATGCTCTTATATGGGTGTGAAGCATGGGTGATGACTGTTGCAGCAAGGAGAAGGCTGGAGGCAGTGGAGATGTCATGTCTGATGGAAATGCGTGGTGTGAAAATAATGCAGAGAATTCGTAGTTTGGAAGTTAGGAGGTGTGGGATTGCCAAAACTGTTGTCCAGAGGGCTGAGGAAGGGTTGTTGAGGTGGTTCGGACATGTAGGGAGAATGGAACGAAACAAAATGACTTCGAGAGTGTACAAATCTGTAGTGGAGGGAAGGTGGGGTAGGGGTCGGCCTAGGAGAGGTTGGAGGGAGGGGGTAAAGGAGGTTTTGTGTGCAAGGGGCTTGGACTTCCAGCAAGCATGTGTGAGGGTATTTGATAGGAGTGAATGAAGGCAAATGGTGTGAACAAAGTAACATTTATGAAGGGATTCAGGGAAACCAGTAGGCTGGACTTGAGTCTTGGAGATGGGAAGTACAGTGATGCACTCTGAAGAAAGGGTGTTAATGTTGCAGTTTTATAAACTGTAGTGTAAAGCACCCCTCTGGCAAGACAGTGATGGAGTGAATGATAATGAAAGTTTTTCTTTTTCGGGTCACTCTGCCTTGGTGGAACTCGGCTGACGTGTTAATAAAGAATAAAAATAATTCTAATAAATTACCGCTGATGATTCATTCAGGAAAAACAGCTGCATATCCAATACCATCAGGGTGCTGAGAACCATCAGTGTACATATACTGCAATAGCAAGAGATTGGAAGTGATTAAGAAAGAGGCAAGTGAGCTTTTGCACAACGAAGTAGGGAAGAGCGAACAAGAATTATTGGAACTTCTCAAGGAGGGAGGGAAATGTAAAATGCAGTGTGAAAGTAAAGGGAAGCCATGATAGTGTGAGAGGAAAGGGACGTAATACGGTTGATGGTTAAACAAGCTAATAGATAAGAGAGAAGATTTTGTTCGGATTTTTAACCCCGGAGGGTTAGCCAACCAGAATAACTCAAGAAAAGCAGTGCATCATCGAGGAACTGTGTCTCATTTCCATTGGGGTCCTCAATCTTTTCCCCAGGATGCAACCAATACCAGTTAACTAACACCCAGGTACCTACTTGCTTGCTAGGTGAATGGCACAACAGGTGTAAAGAAATGCCCAACGTTTCCACCCTTGCTGGGGATTGAACCACGGACACTCAGCGCGTGAAGTGAAAGCGTTGCCTACCAGGCCACAGCATTACTAATACTGGTTATCATTCTACACATGAAAGGGCTGTGAAGGTCATGGAAGCAGACAAAATAATGAAAACAGTGGCAGTTGATATTATAGAGAGGTTATTTACATACTGTACTTAACTATACATAATGCTAGTATGGAAAGAGCAATGGTGCCATGGCTTATACAAAAAACATAAGGACAAATTAAGAAAGAAGGCTACTTACACAAAACTACATTGTTTAATGTTGTTCCTCTTAGTTTTGTATTGATTGGTTTTATTTCAATATTCTAAAATGAAAAAGCAACACATGCTGATAAAAATTTGTCATTCTTCATGAAAACATAGCCTCTTGGCCCACAATTTTCCTTTAGGACTAAGGCTCTACAAATGTTACTTAACAGTTCTTGAACAAAACTTGGACAATTATGCTCAATCCAATCATGATACTAATCTTGTGCATTCACATGTTTTACTAACCAATAAAAGATAAATCTTATTGTTTGCCGACCTAACAAGATACTCATTAACCACAGGGTTTCACTAATACCTTCACCACAACAAAAGTAATACTGAATCGACAATTAAAGGGGACCATATAACATTGTCTGGAATCATAAGTTAATATACTAACTTAATAAATGAAAATAAAATGTAAAAATGCTGAGCATTAAGGAAGACACTGCATCTCATATGCATGCATCAGTGTATAATCATCAAACACTGATAACATGCAAACTGAGTACAGTATACATAAATATGAAGGATTTGAATTTTTTTTTTTTTTTTTTTAACAAGTCGGCCGTCTCCCACCAAGACAGGGTGACCCGAAAAGAAAGAAAATCCCTAAAAAGTAAATACTTTCATCATCATTCAACACTTTCACCTAACTCACACATAATCACTGTTTTTGCAGAGGTGCTCAGAATATATGCAGTAAATGTTTTGTTTTTTACAACTAATATAGCTTTTAAATTTTAGAAGTTTTAGCATGTCTTGGTCAATATCTATCTCACATTTTTTTAAAACTTTCTTTATTCACATATATAGATTTGCTCATATACTTAATTTAGATCTCAATATTTAATTACAGTATCATAAATAAATACCATTCATTTATTTTCCCAATTACCTGGGTTCTTAATATAACAACATATCCCCAACTAAAAGGCAGGAAAAAAGATATCTAGCTTACCTTTCACTTTTTTAATATACACATTACCCAAGAGGCATGGGATAAGGCTCTTATATTTTTGTTGCACAAGACACAGCCTTAACATGAAACGAGCATTTCAGTGACCTGGCTATTATTATTAATGCTATATAATACATCAAACTGACATCTGGAATTAGGTAAATATTTGGTGAGGTACAGTCAGTCACACCCACTATCTGCTGATCGTCAAGCAAATCTCATTCCCTAAACACTATTTACATATTAAGAGTACACTCAAGTTTCTTATTCCAGATAAATCAACATGCCAAGTATACACTGGAAGGAATACAAAAGTATGAGATCACACTGGAATATGTTCACCTATCCATCTACATAAATACTGTATTTTGAAATATAGAGTATAATCATAAAAAATTATGCTAGTGAAGTTGTAATGAGTATGGGTAAATAACATATGAACTTTGACCTTAAACTGTCCAAACGTAGATCTACGTTCACATGCGTAGCACTCCGACCTTGATTTTCCCCTTTTGAAAGAGTGTAAATAAAACGTAGATCTACGTTTGAAGAACCCCCCCCCCCACACACACATGGACGTAGATCTACGTTCGGACAGTTTAAGGGTTAAACAATGCTTCAAAACACACTAAGTAAAAATATTAAAAAAAATATTTTACATTTTCTTAATTCTTTTATTTTTTCATTTATAGTATATATAAATGATAAATATTGTTTTAAGCCATATTTTCTACCACAGTAAGAAGTTCACTTCACCCTTACTATCTGCAACATCCCATGTGTTCTTAGTCTGCTCATAATTATTTCTAGCCCTGCACTACTGAGTGGATACCTTTACTATACAATGACCTATTCTTACATAAATAAAAAATGCACTTTCATTATACATGTGTCCAAGTGATACATAATAATATGCATAGCTGACCTGATACATCTTGATACATACCTAAGATCAATATAGGCACTACTTTTGAGTACTTGATCTAACACACAACACTTCTAACAAGTCTAAACAAGTGCAATTATCTATACAGTACACCTTTCATTACCTTTTATCTACTAAATGTTCTTAATATCAATAATTTTTAATATACTGGATATACTGGATATTTAACAATTCAAATGTATATATAATATACTGTGGTAATAATTCCTACTATACTATAGGAAAATTATATTTAAATAAGCATTACTGCAAATCAGTACTATTCTACAAATAGTTAATAAAAAAAAATTCTTCTAAAACTTGAAGATACTATGGTCAGCTAATTTTGTATGCCAATTGTCCATGGACAGAGAGATGAACTGTGTGATATAAGAAAATCACACACTTCAAGAGCCTATCTAAATGCTCTCTACTTTCTGTTACATGACAAGTATACTGCAATAACTACTGTTTTTATAATTAACACTCAAGTAACATGGTAGGAATGACAGTGTGAGCCTCTGCTCAGGAGATCTACTGTATACGTATTACAGTATAGAAATGCGCCACTTTCATAACCGAGCTCATTCTTGGCTATCCAACTCACACCCATGAATATAACAATTATTTGCTTAAATTTGTGAAGGCTTACATTAAAAAAATACAGTTTGATATTTACACAGCACTTAAGTGTAGCTACAATGGTGAATCAAAGGGATCCAATCTGCATCAATGTTGTTACTGAGGAATGAAATGAAAGTTTCCTTTGGTCCCTCAACAACAATGATAAAATGCGAGAAATCTTTCTAAAATAAGACAATACAACCCCTTCCCAATGATGTGGTAGTACCAGATTAACAAAGAAATGCATTCAGGGTATGCATATAAGAAGTCTAGAGGCTAATATGGTAATGCAGTGATTATGAATTTTTAAGCAAATATATATCCCATTAGTACTAAAATGCTGAGAATTTTTTCTAGTGTTTTGGTAGTACAGATGGTAAATTTTATCCTGTATGTTAAGTACATTACATAAAATGTTTAACTTGACTTTTTCTTACTAGTACTGGACAAAATTGCTACATCTTAATTTTAAATCAGACTGTACCTAACTGATAATCCATTACATTAAAAGTACAATAATAATAAAAAAATTGTGCATGATCATACTGCACAAAGATATATCACTCACAAATTAACTAACATCTTTGACCTCTTTACCTCTGGCATAAAAAGACATGCATTTTGAATATTTTTTCCTTGAGAGAACTAAACTATTATTCTCAGAAAGTGCAATATCTAAAAGGGTCATTCAACACCAAGGCAATGAGGTGCAAACATTAAAGGGCAAAAAAAAAAAAAACAAGAGGGGGAGATCACAATGGGAAAATGTAGAAGTCACAATTTGTGATGTAAACTATTTCAATTAAAAACTGTTTATACATTTATGAAGTGATTTAGGGAAAGAATAACAGAATATTCATGACCTGAGACTCCAACATACCTCCAGCAGATATCAGAAATACTGCTGGAATGAAGATGAGAGGTTTTTAAGAAGCTGGAAAGTTTCCCGTTACTGAATCCCGTGCTGAATCAATCAGGCTGTGATTGCTATGTGGGTCTGCTGACTGCTTGCTAATACAACAGCCTAGTTGACAAGGTGAATAATAAGTGACTGGCCTCAGGCAATGCTGCAGGGGGGACAAAACCTCTCAAAATCAATCATAGGTACACACACTTAACACTGAGGAAAGGATGCCATGTGTAGACTTTGAAGACATTTTGCAGAAAGGTTGACAAAGATTAAACTTTGAAGATGGGTCTCTCAGAAAGGATAGCAGAAAGTGAAAGCATGTTAGGGCAAAGGTGAGGCCAAAAAATAGAGCTGATGTGCTCTTTAATAAATAGGGTAATATATCAGATGTTTAACCATCAGCACATTTTGTAATGAATGCCTCTCAGCAAAATGAAGTTAAGTTTGTAATAAAACAGGTGATATACACTCCCCAATGTTACTGATCTACAGTACTATTAAAATATCAACAATGACCTCAAGAATAATATATTTTTGTTTATTTTGTGACTGAAACCAAAGCCCACAAATGAAATATATAATAAACATAACATGATCAAAATAAATTCTAATATACAGTACATGTATTTCCAAGAAACTTGATATTCCAACTACTACCACTATTATTTCCATTAGATTAATAAACATCAAACATTAAAGTTACTTGTGTGACCTTCAAAGTTTTTCCTCAGTGTCCATAATCCTCCCAACAAAGATACAATAAAACAGGAAAATTTTTTATGAACATTATAATTCTTTACCTTAAAAGAGTGAGGATAGAATATTCAAACATTCTATGGGAAACAATGTATACAATAACTCTCATACTATAAAGAATAGCAGTACAACAAGAAAGTTTAATTTGAAAGTCAATAGGCATACAGGACATACTTTTTATTTCTTATTCTTTTTATTTTGTGCAGTACAGTGTTGTAGAATAAAGCTAACAATAGCCTCTTTCACTTTTTTAAGTACTGTATCAGACTTCTTATATTTATTAATGCAAGTCTCTTAACATAATCATTTAAAGCTTACATACAAATTACCATCATTATTACGGTAATATATACAAGACTTGCTTGGCACTGACATTACCATATTTTATTCAGTTCATATAAACTACTGCATCTAAGACTTAAAACTTTCCAGTTTAATTTATATTTTTTAGTGTTAGTATTCATCTTCAATGTATAAAAAAAACTTATATGACATATTAAACCAGTTGGCCCCAGTCACACATGGAAGCATTACAGTCGTAGACCCTACCTCTCTTTAGGCTTGGTGTTTAATGCACTAGCAATAATCCAAGTGTTGAACACTGGCCAATGAACAGGTAAATCCCACATGAACAGATAAAACATTGAGAAGAAAGAATTTGTATATCTCAGCCTCAATCAGATACCCACTGTTTAAATTAAGAGTGCTCTCTGACTGAAGCTGAAATGTACCTTCAACTCAGGGTTTTATTTTTCATCTAAAAGAGATTTACCTGTGCATTAACAATACTGTATGCACAATGCAGACGACCCTTTATATATCATGCTGTAACTCGTCTAAACATCACAACAGATTATAGCATTTTAATCCGTCATACTATTATCTCTGGATTTAATCTTGTTTTTCTACTTTTGTGTACAGACTACTTTATTTCTTGAAACAAAAAATTTATTATTTTAAATTATTTGTTTAAAAAAAGAATAACTGCAATACTTCCTGGAATATAACTTAGCCAAAATGCAGAATGTTTTAGTCAAGTTCTGACATCTCAGCACTAAGAAATTTAACAAAAATCAGACATTTCAGAATGTGTGGTATTGTACACCCTGTCTTGAGTGCACCTTTTGTTAATGTGGGAATAAGAAAAGTAACAAGATAAGAAAACTAAAATACTGTATATAAAGTACAGTACATGTATTATAAATAAATAAGAGAAACTTATCTATCCAAGATGGTAGCTCCACATGCATACCACTAGTTGAACTTTAAGTAATTTATATACCAGTAATGCATGAATTAGATATAGTAATCCAAATTATGATAAATTCATGCTAATACTTCTTAGCATTAATTTAATAAAAACAAAATAACATAGTATTTAAATAATAATATCTACTTACATATTCATAATAGGGATTAATTTGATATTGGGAAGTACAGCTGTAATAGTAAAAGGTATGGGAAAACCAACAAAGTTTTTGTTGACAAAGATTTGAAAAAGCCTGTTGCACAGGTAAAACAGTGTCTGAATAAAATTTCCAATTACTGTTTTTGTCTTAATCATCTATAATAAATAGTGTTTGTGAGCCTGGTGGGCAAGAGACAATCTTATTGTGACAGACTGAATCTTACTTAGTCTGTAAGATGTGCTCTACCAATGGCCCACACATAAAAATAGGATTACAGTGGGCTACCAATAATAAACAATACTTAAGTACAAATTAGCACTGTCAACAAATACACAGGAGTAAAACCTAAATTTCTTAAGATTTTCCTTCTCAGAGAGCTATCACAAACAAGGCTAAAAATTAGTGGAAACCTACACAGGATCATGGCTTTCAGCCACAGTTAAAAAGAACAAAAAACACACAGTATCATGGCTTTCAGTCACAATTAAAAAGAACAAAAAACAATGTGCACAAAGTCACTAGGACTGGGAGGAAAGGACTGGGAAAGGATCACTCATACCCAGGTAACAGGAGTACTTTCCAGAGTAATAAACAAGACGATACATACCTGGATGCTGAAGTAGCTCATCATTGAACAAAAGCTGAAGAAACAAAAAATGAAAATATTAGCTTTGATAAATAAATTATACAAGTTATTTACTTTTATGTTCTCAGAGATCACATTATTAATATTTTTTTATTTAACTCAACAGTCCTTTGTCATGGCAAGGTGATCCAAAGAAAACACATTCATCAACATTCACTCGATCACAGTCTTTCCAGAAGTGTGCCGACATCACAATCAGAATACCCCTCTGACTGCAATATCCCCACCCTCCTTCAGAGTGCAGATAGTGGCCTTCCCACTTCCAGGAATCAAGTCCAAGCAACAGGTTTTCCCTGAATCCCTTCAGAAAAGCTACCGTTCTCAAACTCCAACAGCACATCCATTTAATGGGAAATGTACAGATATCATATACATACTGTCCTCATAATTAATAAAGTATTTAAAACTACTGGAAATACCTTTAACACTAAGAATGTCTTCTTGGGAGTGAAGTAGATACTATTATTATTATTATTATCACACTGGCCGATTCCCACCAAGGCAGGGTGGCCCGAAAAAGAAAAACTTTCACCATCATTCACTCCATCACTGTCTTGCCAGAAGGGTGCTTTACACTACACTTTTTAAACTGCAACATTAACACCCCTCCTTCAGAGTGCAGGCACTGTACTTCCCATCTCCAGGACTCAAGTCCGGCCTGCCGGTTTCCCTGAACCCCTTCATAAATGTTACTTTGCTCACACTCCAACAGCACGTCAAGTATTAAAAACCATTCGTCTCCATTCACTCCTATCAAACACGCTCACGCACGCCTGCTGGAAGTCCAAGCCCCTCGCACACAAAACCTCCTTTACCCCCTCCCTCCAACCTTTCCTAGGCCAACCCCTACCCCGCCTTCCTTCCACTACAGACTGATACACTCTTGAAGTCATTCTGTTTCGCTCCATTCTCTCTACATGTCCGAACCACCTCAACAACCCTTCCTCAGCCCTCTGGACAACAGTTTTGGTAATCCCGCACCTCCTCCTAACTTCCAAACTACGAATTCTCTGCATTATATTCACACCACACATTGCCCTCAGACGTGACATCTCCACTGCCTCCAGCCTTCTCCTCGCTGCAACATTCATCACCCATGCTTCACACCCATATAAGAGTGTTGGTAAAACTATACTCTCATACATTCCCCTCTTTGCCTCCAAGGACAAAGTTCTTTGTCTCCACAGACTCCTAAGTGCACCACTCACCCTTTTCCCCTCATCAATTCTATGATTCACCTCATCCTTCATAGACCCATCCACTGACACGTCCACTCCCAAATATCTGAATACATTCACCTCCTCCATACTCTCCAATCTGATATCCAATCTTTCATCACCTAATATTTTTGTTATCCTCATAACCTTACTCTTTCCTGTATTCACTTTTAATTTTCTTCTTTTGCACACCCTACCAAATTCATCCACCAATCTCTGCAACTTCTCTTCAGAATCTCCCAAGAGCACAGTGTCATCAGCAAAGAGCAACTGTGACAACTCCCACTTTGTGTGATTCTTTATCTTTTAACTCCACACCTCTTGCCAAGACCCTCGCATTTACTTCTCTTACAACCCCATCTATAAATATATTAAACAACCACGGTGACATCACACATCCTTGTCTAAGGCCTACTTTTACTGGGAAATAATTTCCCTCTTTCCTATGTACTCTAACTTGAGCCTCACTATCCTCGTAAAAACTCTTCACTGCTTTCAGTAACCTACCTCCTACACCATACACCTGCAACATCTGCCACATTGCCCCCCTATCCACCCTGTCATACGCCTTTTCCAAATCCATAAATGCCACAAAGACCTCTTTAGCCTTATCTAAATACTGTTCACTTATATGTTTCACTGTAAACACCTGGTCCACACACCCCCTACCTTTCCTAAAGCCTCCTTGTTCATCTGCTATCCTATTCTCAGTCTTACTTTTAATTCTTTCAATAATAACTCTACCATACACTTTACCAGGTATACTCAACAAACTTATCCCCCTATAATTTTTGCACTCTCTTTTGCCCCCTTTGCCTTTATACAAAGGAACTATGCATGCTCTCTGCCAATCCCTAGGTACCTTACCCTCTTCCATACATTTATTAAATAATTGCACCAACCACTCCAAAACTATATCCCCACCTGCCTTTAACATTTCTATCTTTATCCCATCAATCCCAGCTGCCTTACCCCCTTTCATTTTACCTACTGCCTCACGAACTTCCCCCACACTCACAACTGGCTCTTCCTCACTCCTACAAGATGTTATTCCTCCTTGCCCTATACACGAAATCACAGCTTCCCTATCTTCATCAACATTTAACAATTCCTCAAAATATTCCCTCCATCTTCCCAATACCTCTAACTCTCCATTTAATAACTCTCCTCTCCTATTTTTAACTGACAAATCCATTTGTTCTCTAGGCTTCCTTAACTTGTTGATCTCACTCCAAAACTTTTTCTTATTTTCAACAAAATTTGTTGATAACATCTCACCCACTCTCTCATTTGCTCTCTTTTTACATTGCTTCACCATTCTCTTAACCTCTCTCTTTTTCTCCATATACTCTTCCCTCCTTGCATCACTTCTACTTTGTAAAAACTTCTCATATGCTAACTTTTTCTCCCTTACTACTCTCTTTACATCATCATTCCACCAATCGCTCCTCTTCCCTCCCGCACCCACTTTCCTGTAACCACAAACTTCTGCTGAACACTCTAACACTACATTTTTAAACCTACCCCATACCTCTTCGACCCCATTGCCTATGCTCTCATTAGCCCATCTAGCCTCCAATAGTTGTTTATATCTTTCCCTAACTGCCTCCTCTTTTAGTTTATAAGCCTTCACCTCTCTCTTCCCTGATGCTTCTATTCTCCTTGTATCCCATCTACCTTTTACTCTCAGTGTAGCTACAACTAGAAAGTGATCTGATATATCTGTGGCCCCTCTATAAACATGTACATCCTGAAGTCTACTCAACAGTCTTTTATCTACCAATACATAATCCAACAAACTACTGTCATTTCGCCCTACATCATATCTTGTATACTTATTTATCCTCTTTTTCTTAAAATATGTATTACCTATAACTAAACCCCTTTCTATACAAAGTTCAATCAAAGGGCTCCCATTATCATTTACACCTGGCACCCCAAACTTACCTACCACACCCTCTCTAAAAGTTTCTCCTACTTTAGCATTCAGGTCCCCTACCACAATTACTCTCACTTGGTTCAAAGGCTCCTATACATTCACTTAACATCTCCCAAAATCTCTCTCTCTCTCCTCTGCATTCTTCTCTTCTCCAGGTGCATACACGCTTATTATGCCCCACTTCTCGCATCCAACCTTTACTTTAATCCACATAATTCTTGCATTTACACATTCATATTCTCTTTTCTCCTTCCATAACTAATCATTCAACATTACTGCTACCCCTTCCTTTGCTCTAACTCTCTCAGATACTCCAGATTTAATCCCATTTATTTCCCCCCACCGAAACTCCCCTACCCCCTTCAGCTTTGTTTCGCTTAGGGCCAGGACATCCAACTTCTTTTCATTCATAACATCAGCAGTCATCTGTTTCTTGTCATTTGCACTACATCCACGCACATTCAAGCATCCCAGTTTTATAAAGTTTTTCTTCTTCTCTTTTTTAGTAAATGTCTACAGGAGAAGGGGTTACTAGCCCATTGCTCCCGGCATTTTAGTCGCCTCATACGACACGCATGGCTTACGGAGGAAAGATTCTTTTCCACTTCCCCATGGACAATAGAAGAAATAAAGAGGAACAAGAGCTATGTAGAAAAAGGAGAAAAACCTAGATGTATGTATATATACAGTGGACCCCCGCATAACGATTACCTCCGAATGCGACCAATTATGTAAGTGTATTTATGTAAGTGCGTTTGTACGTGTATGTTTGGGGGTCTGAAATGGACTAATCTACTTCACAATATTCCTTATGGGAATAAATTCGGTCAGTACTGGCACCTGAACATACTTATGGAGTGAAAAAATATTGTTAACCAGGGGTCCACTGTATATGCATGTGCATGTCTGTGAAGTGTGACCAAAGTGTAAGTTGGAGTAGCAAGATATCCCTGTTATCTAGCGTGTTTATGAGACAGAAAAAGACACCAGCAATCCTACCATCATGCAAAACAGTTACAGGTTTCTGTTTCAGTCATCTGGCAGGACGGTAGTACTTCCCTGGGTGGTTGCTGTCTACCAACCTACTACACCTAATATTATACACCTGCAAAATATTGGAGGGCCAGGTTCCAAATCTACAGACTACTATAATAACTTGCAGGAGAGAGATACAGGAGGAAGTGTGAAATAAATCCAGTGAAAAGCAGGGATGCTGTAGGCACAATAAGAACACTGTGTCAACATCCATGGCCCAAGACTATTAAAACTGCTACCTACCAGCAGATATTAGAAATCTTTCTGGAATAAAGTGTGCAAGTTTTCAACAGAAAACTGGATTACTAATTTCACCAAGTACCAGATCAAACAGGGTGTATGATAATGATTAAAAAATAAATACAGTATGTAACTACCATGAAAAATGTTTGTGAGGAAAACAAAATGCATAATTAAAAAACACTACTGTTCTAGACAATGACAAGTTTACCAAGCATATACTATACAGCATTACAATTTTATATGAAAAGAGAATGAAGCACTGAACTGATAAAACTATTTCATATACTTAAAAGTAGTTTGATGGGCAAATTTGTATGGTCTGTCCTCCCAATGCCAATACTGGTATTCTACCTGTATCCTTAAGCAAACCTTTCTACATACACTATTAAGATTAGGTATGCTTAATGTCAATTAGCCAAATTTTATGCAATATATATTAATACCAATAAATACAATAAAGCTTAAGGATTAGACTATGCTCTGATGTGCAAACAGATAATGGGGTAACTATTGAAAATTCTGAGGAAGCATGACAGCAAAAATCTGTTTTTCACATTTTAGTGATATTGGCTCGAGTTTTATTGATGCTCCCAAGCCACAGTAATACACAGTACCAATTTTATTTTAGGAGGATAGGTTGAGCCTTACCTGAAAGGTTCTCTGAGAGGTGTTCCCAAGGTTGGGTTGAGGTATATACGTATAAGTGATGTACTGATGCATTGATGTAAAGTCCACCTGTGAAGCAGTATATTTGTAAACAATTCATAAAATATACACCTGAAAAAATTATACTGTCAGTATGAAAGCACTCCAAAAATTTTCATTTGGTCTCTTAAGACAGATTGCAGTCATGTGACTAGTAAATGTGTCTGCCATTTTCGTGATCAAATCGGTCATTTTCAGTCAATAGCCATTGAATGTGATAAAAGCTATAAAGCCAAAGCTTACAGAATATTTTGTCATACAGATGTCATTAGTATACAGCATATGAAACTACAGCCAGTCTGTCTCTATTCCCTATCATCATTACTTACTCAAAATAGCCTAGCCTGAGTTTTGAATGTAACATGCTTATATATTGAGCCATACAGACATGAACAAATTGACACAGGGCTGTCATTTTAAGTCAACAGCCATCGAATGTGATAAAAGCTATAAAGCCAAAGCTTACAGAATATTTTGTCATACAGATGTCATTAGTATACAGCATATGAAACTACAGCCAGTCTAATTGTCTCTGATTCCCTATCATCATTACTTACTCAAAATGGCCTGGCCTGAGATTTGAATGTAACATGCTTATGTATGAAGCCATATAGACATGACCAAATTGACACAGGGCTTAACGCTAAATTTTTGTGGATTCCTTATCACGCGGGCCTCCAAGAGCATAGTACAGTCGATGCCTTCACTAAACTAACATTAAATGAAAAGAACATCATGTATAATTTTGGTTTCTCAAACAAAAGTTTAAAAACCTTTGCTCAAACAAGTTTGAAGCAAAACAACACAGATCCACTTCCCATCATTGTGAAATGAGTCAAGTAAAAAATGTTTATGGAGAAAGCAATAAGATCAGCAGACTACACAACTTTATCATAGCCAGATTAAGGCTAGGCTGTATTTATAGCAAGCTCAGTTTGTATGGAGAAGTCAGTGATATGAAATACAAAGTATGGACAGACAGAGCCACACACACTATAACACTGTATTTCATTGTGTTCAAACATTTAGCCTTATAACAGAAATGTCCCAACAATCTCTAGAGGAAATGGAAAAAGTTAAATCAATAATGTATCAGAAACCTTGAGATTGTATCCATACTTTGTACTGAATAGATGAATGAGCTTATCTGATGAGATTGTAACCTAGTAAGTGATCAATATTTATAGTGGTAATAGTTTTACTTAAGATTGTATTTACATACTGCATATGAAATAGACTTGTTTTTTCTTTGTAACCTTATAGTACAGTAGCTCTGGGAGATTCTGCGTGCATGCTTCCAGAAACACACAGCAGTTATACCTTATATAGTGCAATATAATCCCACGGTGAGGTGACAACATCAGAGTCGAGAGAAATCTTCACTGGGCCACCCTCACCCACAACCCAGGTTCCCATGGGCTGGAACCTCACACAACGGTCGTCATGGTTAGCAAATACCTGCAGGGAGAAGCAAATAATTAATATACTGTACACTGGCTGTATCACTAAATTTGAAAAACAAAATGATATAATAATCAGGTAAAATATAAAGAAACTACAATAAAAACTTTTAAAATTAAATAAAGAGAAAGTAAGCACCAACGTAAACCTTTTTATTACAATTACCATTAAGTATTAATATTTTATTAGATTTCTGCTTTGTCATATTTGGACAGAACTGATCCATAACTACACAATGATGATAATATTTAAGGATAAGTGCTAAACCCATTAGGGGTCGCACAGCGCCTGGGAACGGGAAGCAATCCCCCTGAGGGGATCTAAGAGGGTACTTAGCTAATTTAGGCCCGGTGGCCTGGTGGCTAAAGCTCCCGCTTCACACACGGAGGGCCCGGGTTCGATTCCCGGTGGGTGGAAACATTTCGACACGTTTCCTTACACCTGTTGTCCTGTTCACCTAGCAGCAAATAGGTACCTGGGTGTTAGTTGACTGGTGTGGGTCGCATCCTGGGGGACAAGATTAAGGACCCCAATGGAAATAAGTTAGACAGTCCTCGATGACGCACTGACTTTCTTGGGTTATCCTGGGTGGCTAACCCTCCGGGGTTAAAAATCCGAACGAAATCTTATCTTATCTTATCTAGGTATCCATAATAGGAGTAGAGCAGGTGACGTAATGGAGATTGTGGTGGATAGAGATGATAGTTTTACTTTGATAGCAACAAAGTCTGTAGCCAACATTTTGTCCACTGTGTCTGAAAAAATTGACAAGTGGATTTTTTCTTGCATTTCCAAAGTCTGTTAAAGTGAGGGTTTACTTACGAAGGTACTCAATCAACTGTTTAGCAGATGGAGGATCAGGCCTCCACCATTCTTTGTACAGTATACAGCACATGGGCTAGAACTTCATTACTAGTAATCTAATAAAATATGATGACAGATATACATGCCTTGCAGGATGAATGCAACAGCCTGATAGATCCAGCAGTAAAACAAAGATGCTTATTAAGCCCAGCCTTTATTGAATGCTTTCATACTTAAGTGTGAGAGCTATGGACTCAGTGATTTTGTAATTACCTTTACTTTATATGTTGTTGTGACCGGCTTGTGATCAGATTGGGTATACACTTCAATTGGGCTATACAGAAGTTGCTCAACTCCCAGCTTGACATTCTCATAGGCATCTACATGGACCTGATACAAAATACGATCTGTCCACGCAGGTCTTCGTCTGAAAAAATATATGAAGTATATGGGTATATTATTCAAAACCAACACTCATAATACATACACTAATTTTAAAAAATAGCAAATTTCCTGCCCAGTAAATGTTGTTAATATGATAGTAAATGTTGATAATATGATAGTAATTCTGAAGACCAAAAATTTCTGGTTATTATAGATTTAGCTGGACTTAAGTCATGGAAACGGGAAGTACAATGCCTGCACATTAAAGGAGGGGTCTGGGATATTGACAGTTTGGAGGGACTTCTAAACTGTCGTATCTGAGCACCTCTGCAAAGACAGTGATTATGTATGAGTGAGGTGAAAGTGTTGAATGATGAAAGTATTTTCTTTTTGGGGTTTTTTCTCTCTTTCTGGGTCACCCTGCCTCGGTGGGAGACGGCCGACTTCTTGAAAAAAAAAAAATTCTGAAGACAACATTTATTAATAAACACAATTTCAAAGGCTATATATACAAGATAAGAGATATATGGAGTGGCATTTTATAATTTGCAAAGCACTAAGAGCACTCTGGTGATTCAATGCTTCTAACAAAATGTTATGAACATTAATGTGAATCTGCTACTATTTTAACCAATTTTCAATTATCTTAACAATTTGGTGCTATCGATACCAATTTGTTACTATATATCTAGTATCTTGTAGGTAGTAGGATGGTAGACAGCAACCACCAAGGGAGGTACTACCGTCCTGCCAATTGAGTGTAAGACAGAAACCTGTAATTGTTTTACATGATGGTAGGATTGCTGGTGTCATTTTTTCTGTCTCATAAACATGCAAGATTTCAGGTACGTCTTGCTACTTCTACTTACACTTAGGTCACACTACACATACATGTACAAGCATATATATACGCACCCCTCTGGGTTTTCTTCTATTTTCTTTCTAGTTCTTGTTCATTTCCTCTTATATCCACGGGGAAGTGGAACAGAATTCTTCCTCCGTAAGCCATGCGTGTTGTAAGAGGCGACTAAAATGCCGGGAGCAAGGAGCTAGTAACCCCTTCTCCCGTATAAATTACTAAATTTAAAAAGAGAAACTTTCGTTATTCTTTTAGGGCCACCCTGCCTTGGTGGGATACGGCCGGTTTGTTGAAAAAAAGAAAATATCTACCATCTCCATGGGAATGTGGAGAATGCTTCCTCCGTAAGCCATGCGTGTATAAAGAGGTGACTAAAATGCCAGAAGTCAGGGGCTAGTAACTGCTTTTAAGGTTACCCTCTTTCAGTGGGATATGGCAGGTTCATTAAAAAAATATCTAGCTTCTGGTATGTGAGAAAACTGCCCTCCAAGATTAACTCTTGCTTATCTGAACCTCCATTTTATAAAATTACTCTAGCTTTTATATCTGTGATATCAAGATGTCAATGCGTTAAAAAAAAAAAAAGACATTAATTTACTAAATTTGTTCATCTGGCTGAAAAAAAAAAAAAGAATGTACTGTATTACAATGAGGTCTTTCCGTTCTCATTGTTTATAGTAGGGAGAAATATGCGACTAGGAGTGAAATAATTAATGGAGAAATTGTGTTGAACCATGCAAATGCAGCTGGCATACACAATGCCTCTGGAAAGCATGCAACTACACATGCTTATATAGCAGATGCTTTCTTAAGGGCTTACAAATACAGAAATTAAAGGAAAGGATGGCTAGTGTAAGTCACATGTTATAAAAATATTAATGATAACTTACGAAAAATCATACGTATTAGTCCCTTCAAGATATTTGTAAGTTGGGGGAAAGTTCAGAGGTCCTTCCTTCAACATAGAAAATGCATCCCCGCTCTTCTGTGCTTTTCGTAGTTCATCTGCATCTTCTAAGGCTGTCCAGTTAGCTTCTCCAATATGCTTGGCTATGATCTCTGATGTCATGTTGGCTTCATACCGGAAGTTCATGTCTCCTAACCAGAAGACATAACTGTAAGAGAATTTAAATTTACAACTAAAACATGCCACACAAAATTACAAGGTGAACCAAAGACAAAATGCATTCACCATCACTTACTACCTTTCTAAGACATAACTTCACTTTTAAAGTGAAATTATTACATTTCCCACCTGTAATATTTAAGTCTAGCCAGCCTGCTTCCTGAATCCTTTCAGATATTACCATGCACATTCAAGAAGCACTTAAAAAAAAAAAAAAAAAAAAACTGATCTAACATGCTCACACATGCCTACTGGATGTTTGAGCCTATATCTCTACATACAACTCTTTAATACCTTCATAACTCATTCGTCGACATTTCCTGAACCCTTTCCATCCACCACAGAGTTAAGCACCCTCTATCTACAATGTTCCATTTTTTACATTACCAAACTATCAATAACAACTTTTCTATCCTGGCAAGTTAAATTTTTCACACCATCACACACACTTCTAATTTGGTAAGTCATATTCTTTGCATAATTTTTCGCCACCCCACACTACTGTCTCCAACCTCTATTTCTGGTGCAACTTTAAAAAGCCTATTCTTTTCCATACTTTCTAAGCACTCCTGTAACTACTACTTCCCCTTCATCTACTTATGCGATTTCTCATCCTTCAGCTTCCTCAGCAGTTGCTGTATGCTCACACCCAAATGCATTTACTTCAAACATACTCCTTCCTTCCAATTACACCTTTAAGCTTTCATTAATCAACTTCTACAGTATTTATCATTACACACTTTTTTCTCCAAGATACATTACATATATACATATTAACAATAATCACCAAGCTGAGCACTTACTCATGATAGAGAATGTTACTAGTCTCTGGGATAGGGAATCGGGTGGAATCTATGATGGCATTAAAATTTTCCACACGTTCCTTATAGCCAGTGTCATGGGCAGCCAGGTGGCAGTTAACAATGCACATTGAGCATCCGTAGAGTGAGAATCTGATGCTGGTTGCTCCTTTGTTACCCTGACAGGAAAGGAGGTCATATGTAATATTACACAGAGAATGCTAAGCAGTAAACGAGAAGAACCCATCAACCTCCAGTTACTATTGTGGGAAAAAAATTACCTTTCAGAAGTATAGGACTTAACTAATCAAGGCCCAAATGGAGATAAAACATTATTTTCCTGTGAACATCCATTCTGTTTCTACTAAATAAGTAATTTTCCATCAATACCATAAGCTTTTCCATCATGAGTATTTTATGAAGAACCTATAGTGTACGAGTTGAAATATACAGTATATACGTATCTGTTTTAAGTAAATAATTACAGCATTTGTTTAAGTATTCAATACGAGAACAACTCAGTCCACTTCTAATAATGCAATATACAGTATAATAATAGTCCAATAATACAATATAAAGTAGAATAGTAGACATTTCCATTTGTTAAAAAGGAATATTTTTTTTAAAGTTACTAGGTACTCCATCCTGACTAGCTATCACAAACAAATTAGCTTCCAAATCTTGGAATTAAAACAAATAAGGATCTATTGTAATTTGTTTAACTACTGCTCAGTCAAAATCCTTTCAAACTACAGCAGGCAATTTTGCATTTAATGTACAGTATAATGAATGTCTCTTGCATCTTTGCATCTCCAACACACTATTCACACATTCAGTTAGTATGTAAGATAATTCCCAAACATGTACTCTACTGATTTTCTTTACCTTTAAAACACAAGAGAACTATACTCTATATGCTTTACTACAATTTACTTAACACCTTACTATCAATGTAATACTGTATGTTCTCGACAATCCTGACTAAAACTCTGTAGACATATACAGGGGATACCTGCTGAACTAGCCATAATAAGCAAAAGCAAAACCACATCTCTTTCTGAAACAATAATCTAATGCTTTATGCTATTTAAAAATAGAAAAGGGAAAGAATAAACATACCCAAAACCCTCCAAAGCCAGTTCGAACGACGGAAGTATGAATGTCTCGAATGTGGTGGAGGTGACGACGCTTGACAAATACACTTGTGACTATTCCTTGAAGACGCTCACCAGTGACTCTCACGTAATCATGTGGGCCAATTACTTCCCTCAGTGCATTAGTCCAAGGCTCTTCAAACAAGGTGTCCATCACAACATTCTGAGGTTGTGACTTAACTTCCTGAAGGCTACACATAGGCAGTTCGAGTTAGCAATCAGTTATCTATCTGGTAACTAGTGGAAGCATAATTTATAATTACGAGGAAAAAATGTGACGGTAAAATGTGTGGTATATAATTTTCTGTGAAAAAATGCTGTACACATAATTAACAGTGAATTTTGTCACATGTGAATTTCTACTTTCAATGTCACATTTATTTGACCTGTAGTAAAACCTCAATTTATTAACCTGTTCAAATTTTTGGATATAGTAACACAAAATCTTTGACCAGACAACATTTTGAATAAATGGACAAAGGCCAGGAAATCCAAAAGTGTTAATCAGAATACGGTCTGCTGCATAAAATCAATTATTTTAAAGAACAATTCTGAATTTAGCAGGCTTTGTTAAATCCAGAATTTTTCATTAGTTACAATGGGCTGGGTAAATTTATTTTTAGATATATGTAACAGACTTTACTCATTAAATCCAAAAATTGGCCGTTATTATGAATATGGAAAAAATGTTCTCCGATTTAAAGAACAATCGGCTTTAAACACCTTTTCTCCCCCATTAGGTCATTAAATCCAGATTTTATTGTACACATGTATTCAACAGTCTCACCCTATAATGTATAGGTCTGGGAGGTAACCATCCAAGCCTCGCTTAATAACAGGATCTTTACGAACTCCCATTAAAGCGTGTAGATCCTCTTCAGGCCAAGTAGTCTCCACATTCCAGGATATGCATGCTATGCTGTAAAAAAAAAAAAAAAGTCTTGATCATTATATAGTTAATATTCATTACATTGTTAATGCCATCCCTTAAACCCAAAATTCTACATAACTATGAAATATTAAAGCTTTTGTTTTAGTACTTGTGTCTTCCAGAAACATAAGGAATTGACAAGTGTCTTGTAGTTTAGCAGTAGAGCATTCAGTTCACAAATGAAAGAACCCAGATTCAAATCCTGGGCAAAGTAAGATGTATGGGCCAGTATTCTAACAACTGCTGCTCATATTCCACTTAGCAGTAAATAAGTATATTAAACAGGAGATAGTTGACAACTGTGCATCACACCCTAGGTAAGATGGCTAAAATACCTTTTAACAGAAATAATTCGCACTGCTTGGCTTGAATAATCCTGGATCATTAGCTGCCCTAGGTTAAAACTACAAAAAAATTTTGTTCTCCACATACTGTACTCTCTTGCCTTAGCCAGTGCTATTATTTAAATTTTCACATTTATATACTTTCTTTTGCAACAAATAAAACCTAACAGTTTACAGCACTTTGTGATGGCAAACAGTTCAGCATAGTAATTTGAAAAATACATTGAAACAAATTTTAAATAGCCTCCATTACCGAACTTGTCCATGTTTTTACTGATACAGTATGTATATACTGTACAGTACACTGAGTACTATCATGAGATTTGTATTTTATCCCAACATCGTTATGCATGCATGTATTAATGTATACATGTTTATATATGTTTTATATATATATATATATATATATATATATATATATATATATATATATATATATATATATATATATATATATATATATATATACACACACACACACTGGTCATCTCCCACATATACATACATGTATATATACATACATGCCTAGCTTCATCCTTACAGTATCACCAATTTAAAAACAAAAATTACTGAATACCTCAAATATAATATAAACTAAGTATTCTTATTTTCATGTACTAGTAATCATAATTTAGTTTTAAGGCTGCCCAAAATGCCTTGTATAATAAGGAGCTTTCTATAAAGTAGTTTATGTATATCAATTACCCTAGTTGTATAATGTACTGTACTCCACTTTATAGAAAAAAAGTTTGTTAACATACATAAGTATATACATATACATACATTCACACACAAACATAATTTATTTATATAGTATATATAAATATTTATTTTGCAATTCTTTAAGCCAATGGTGCATGTAGAAAAGAAATTGCAGACAATTTACAACTTGTAGAGCTGAGGTAATACACCAATTATAAATGTATGCACAAACAAAATTAAATTATTAAAGATAGCACCTATAATGATAATCTATTTACACTTCCAAGTATTTTAATTCTCATTATAACAGAACTGATAAAAATGCAGAATATTTTACCTAAGCTGCTCCATTTCTCTTGTTGCTCTGGTGTCTGTCTTCACACTGCTGATCAAAAATAGAAATAAGAAATGATAAAGTAAGCACCTGCAAATGTACTAAAAATGTTGCTACTAATTAGATAAGAGGACTTAAATCATGCTTATATCACCATCTGTGTTGTCAGTTTAGAATTCTGAGATGTTAATTTAGCTTTATATAATATATAATATATAAAGCTAAATTTACATCTCAGAATTCTAAACTGACAACACAGATGGTGATGTAAGCATGATTTAAGTCCTCTTATCTTATCAGCAGCATGATGTTATCTATAACATGGATATATTCCTGGTGTACAGGGTGGAGGCTAGTATTAAAAAAATGAAGGTGGCAGAAGAGAGAGAGAGAGAGAGAGAAAATGAAATAAATCTGGCAAAGCTAGGAGAGAATGTGACATGAATGAAGAAGGGGTTACAATGGACAGCACAGTTGAAGGAAAGAGGTGGAGTAGCAGTGGCCTAGCAAAACATACTGTGTGCAAATATTCCTTACCTTTCTTACCTAACAGTGTGTTACTGAACAGTTACAAATTAGTGCACTGTAAATAATTATTAAAACAAAAATGTTAAAAAAATCCTGTCTTACTAGATGTCATATCCTGGGCAAAATGCTAATAATGTACGAGAAAGCCAGACCTCTGGAAAGGAAAGTAGACCCTTGATTCAACAGACAAAGCAGGGGGCTTGTAATAGCAATTGTGGTAAATAAAGACAAGGTTATTTTTCCAGGACAGAAACTATGGACAATTCTAGAACCAACAGACTTTGTAATTTCCAAATCAAATGACCCAAACGGTTTTGTCCCGTATTTCCAAAGCCCATTGAACTGAGGTTTTACTGTAGTCAAGTGTTAGGCTGTAAAGGGTATCTGTACACTGCACCTATCTAATAATGTTAGAAAGAAAAGGTAGAGAAAAGAAAGTAGAGAAGGGGTGCCAATAAAATATTCAAGGTAAAAGAAGTCAATGAACAATGATCAGTCAGTTAGTTTATCTTCCTACCAAGCCCATAACATATACTTTTCGGTATGCAGAAAAGATTTTCTTCATATTATTAACCCGTGTTAATAACCTAGTATAACCCCCCCCCCCCCCCCCCCCCCAAAAAAAAAAAAAAAAAACCCAAGCATTACCTGGAATATACCTGGAGGGTGTTCAGAGGGTTAATTCCTCTGTGGCCCGGTCAATGTACAGTACATATAGGAGAAATCAATTTAAAATATCAATAGAACTATCTTTGAATAAGAGTTACATTACATATTGTGTGAGGGCTTGAAGATGCATCTTAGGTTAAGTCATCATAAAACATCACATTTACTTATCACTATTTCCAATTTGCAATTATCAATGCAAAACAAAAAATTCTTGTACATACTGCAATTACCCCAGAATATACAACTCATTTAAAGTATTGAACTAAATTACCAGGAAACAGTCTACTTACTTGTGGTTTTACAGGATGCTCTTTGTACTATAATTATATGGAAGGGCACCTGTCAAATGGATGATAATGAGGCTTGATCTGAGGAAGGGGAAAAGTAGCTTTGATTCCTTGGAGCAAGAGCCCTTTACCAGCATTAAAGAACTTCCCCATGAAAGTCAGACTGCAGTTATCAATGGTTATGGTAGCTGTTTTAAGCACATGACACAATAATTGTAGGCAAGCAATGGTGACTTATTTGTGAAGATTTAATTTAGGTTAACTCTTCAGTGTAGATTCACACGTGTCAGGATCAATAATTATAATAATCTTTAATTAGGTTAACAATTGATGGTTTTAAAGTGTTACCCACTGTTAAAATAGTTACAGCATGCCTGATTATTATAGTAATAAGTTTGTGATAAACTATGCAGATTTAACCTAGGAAAAACCAACATTTTAGTTAATACATTTAGTGGGGAGGCACTAAACTCGTAGGGGTCGGACCAACCAATATTTAAGTTACTATATTTAACGTGGATGCACTGAACTCGAAGGGGTTATACTACACTTCGGAAATGGTTTGATCCAAGGAAGCGGAGAAAGGTTCAATTCCTTACTTACTAAAGAACCTCCCTCCTGCCAGCGTCAATCAACCCCAATGGAGGATAACACAGGTCAAAGAGGCACTCACACTGACCAGTGTGGAGGCGGTGTGAGGTCACAGGTGACACCAAGAGGCAACTGAGGTGACCTATAAGAGGTCACAAAGGTGTGACCTGTCCTGTCAGCTGACAGTGTAAGCACAGCTGATCTTCCTCCTGTACGTGCGTATGTACTTTGAGTCTACACCTTAAAAAAAATCACTTTACTAATTTCCCACATTCTACAATCAAACTAAAATAAACGCTTCAAAAACACTACTTTAAGCTACTGCATGTACATTATTTTGTATTGAATTCTACTACACCTGGACACGATACTTTTTAAAAAAAATCACTTTTGTTTACCAAAAAATCGTTAATTTCAAGCTAGCAACCCTAACAACGAATTATTTTTTATAGTAGACTTGGTTATTGACTGTCACTCACTTGAACTTTGACATTAATTTATACTTTACAATACATACAATACCTATATCAACATGAAATAAGGGTAAATTTTTATTTTACTGATAATTTACAATGATGTCTAATTGGTATTGTTAATGAGATAAGGTTACTTTCTGCAAATGTGAAAAACCTAACAAAAAATACACTTTAAATATTCTGCACTGGTAGAATTGGGAGTCCCGTGGCTTGGTTAGCAACACACTCGCCACACACATTGAGTGTCCGGGGTTCAATCCTCGGCATGGGTGGACACGATAATGCAAGTTTCCATACACCTCTGTTTTCCTGACAGTTAGCAGGTACCTGGGTTTTAGTCGACTGTTGTGGGTTGCATCCTGGGGGCAAGATTGAAAAGCCTCAGTGGGAAATAAGACAATCAGTCCTCGATGACGCACTGATCATCCCCGGATTAAAAATCTGAACAACATTTCTTGTTGCTCACACTGCAGAGTGGAAAAATCATGTCGAATAATGTAGTAAAAAGTAATTTCACTTACATGACAATGAGAGGACATAACCGCGGTGGAGACATGCAACTAGACACACGTGTACAACTGTGCAATTGTTGCGCATTTGTCTGACTCGTCTAATTTTCGGCATTTTTAAACCATTTTCATAGTAATACCATGTTTGCAACTGTGGAAATGTTTATGAGCTGTGACTGGCCCGTGGCCTGGTAGGCAACGCTCTCGCTTCATACAGTGTCCGTAGTTTGATCCCCGATTCCCCGGCAAGGGTGGAAACATTGGTCGTGTTTTCTTACAAGCAAGTAGGTACCTGGGTGTTAGTCGACTGGTGTGGATCGCATCCTGGGGGACAAGACTAAGGACCACAATGAAAATAAGACAGACCCTTGATGACGCACAGACTTTCTTGGGTCATCCTGGGTGGCGAACCCTCCGGGGTGTGGAAATGTTTTACATAATTTCCTGCATATAAGCGACTTCCCCGGCCATATGCTGCACTTTCTACAAGAATGATGGACTGAACACATCGAAAGTTGGGTTAGGCAAATAGTGGGATGTATTGTGAAGGACCTGCCTAGTATGGGCTAACAGGCCTGCTGCAGTGTTCCTCCTTTCTTATGTTCTTATTCCAGGCTGAGGGACTGATTTTTTTTTATATTTTTATTAGAAACCTTACAAAAGTACAAAGGATGCATAATAATAGTACAGGAATACAAAAACAGTCTTTTGTGCTACTAGTACCAGGTTATTCCTGGAAGTAACAAGTATTATAACATCTTGTTATAGCAAACAATACACGCTAAGACAAACCTCACTAAAGTATAACAGTCATTAATAGTTGCCACCAAGCCATTGTAACCAAAGAAAACACACCAAAATGAAACTTTACATAGTTTAACAATTTAAAATGAATACCTGTCATGTCCTATTACAACAAAAACATCATACAAATGTACAACATCACAAGATTACTAAAGTTGAAATTTTCACACATGACTAAAACCATAACCACCTTTAACACACACAATATATGTACTACACATATCATGTCAGTAAAGTAAAAAGACCCTAACCAAAGCTACCATAACTACAAAACAAGACAAAACCCGAACATACCCGCTATGACAGGGTACAGAGTATTGGTTAAGTTATGTTACATTATATCCTAACCAATAGGAATTCGGAAGGAACGTATGATTCCTTATGCACAATAACCATAGAGAAACATTATTTTAATATTATTAATACGTTAAACCCTAAAATACAATAATTCTGATACAGAAAACAGAACAACATACATGTAACATACAATAATAAAATAACCCAAAACAAGTTTTTATAACAAAAACCTCGGCACATTAAAGGGTTTAAAACCAAACCCTATACATAATTAAACCTCCCACATATGTATATAAACCGAAAATCTTGTCCACAAGACTTGTTTGGTATAACCCCATAAAAACATGGTATAGACCCAAGACCTATACATACACTTAAAATTTTTCACATAGAACCTTTATCAGACAATAAAAGTTAAACATAAGACAAGATAAGTAATAAGGATAAGGCTGCTGTAATTTGCCAGTCCCAAAAGAACTGACACGTATCTCGGAAAATTTTTTGTTGAAACCAACTTGCCAATCTAATTACTTAAAAACGAGATCCTAAGGGCTCGGTATCCTGGCTATCAAGGAAATTTTAAACACAGTGAACATAACCATCAGGCTTAGAAAATTAACCCTGTAAGCCACATTTATAACTCACTATGACAAACAGTCTCGTGAAACATTGCGTACCATCCATACCTAATTCTCACTACCTTCCTCTTACACACTACATAAGCTCCAGAGAGAAAAAAAAAAAAAACCTTTTCATCCCCCCATAAGGAGACCACTCCTTTGTCCAACCTCAGGGACCCCGACAAAGGGAACCCACAGTGAGGTTCCTTTAACCTTCCAGGAAACTTTTTTCCCAGGACGCCCCATAAACCAGCATATTCCTACACTTCGTCCTATAGAATCTAGCCGCCAACGCTTTTATCCTCGTATCACCCCTTAATCCCCATGAGATATCCAGATAATCTACTATGATATACATTATAGCCCTTCCAACATCCCTAGGCACTCCCCTTACATCTAGTAGTAAAGCCCTTAAAAGCGGCAAACGACCCCCCCCCCCCAACAGTCTGATAACCCCACCCATCCATGATCTCACCCCCTCCAAGGAGGTACAAAAGAAGACCACATGAAACGCCGTTTCAACATCACCACAAAACTGACAAAAAGCCTCTTCCACAAACCCTATACAACGTAACACCTCCTTGGAAGCCAGAATCCCCATGATAAAACGATACACTAATTCTCTTACTCTAGCCGGTATCCGAAGCTTACTAAAATCTTTCCAAATAACCCCCCAATCATACGTTGGATACACGGCTACCCCTTGCATAATTCCCTGACCTTTCACTACCCTCACTGTGAAAATTTGTGTGGACTGCCTCCAAGTGAGTCGCCTACCCTGGCAAACTCTGTTGACACCGAGCTCTGAGGTGGGTACCTCAGCCTCACAAGTGGCTTATAGGACAGATTTTCACAAATGATTGATGTTGCAAGAAAACTCGCCTGCATGCACGTATAAAGGACTAACTTACTTGGTGTTGCAGCATATATCCTGATCTTCAACTTCCCTAAGCTTAGCCTTAGCCCCTTTGGACTTCCCCTCAGAAACCACGTGCAACCGGGAGCCTTAATTCCTGCAATATTCAATCGTTATTAGTGTCCTGCCTGCACCTCAGAAATTCCTATATCCAAGAGGGTATGTATCCCCTAGTATAACTATGCAGACACGGACACTAGCTTCCAGACTGCCTTGAGACACTGGTACTTACTGGGCATGCACTGCCTGCTGCACACCAGGCCCACAGATCAAACTCACTCACAATTCTCCCCAGACACTGGCCAGAAATCTACGAGATAAAGTGGAGGTCTTGTCTTACTGTATGGGCCTGACGGAGGTCATCTATGGTACATCGAGGTGCCTCTACCAGATTTCCCCAGGTCTCAAATGTGAAGACACGTGGGGGGCGCCGTCTGCTGATCACGGCACGTCTTGTCCAGTTGGTGTCTGTCTTAAGAAGAACGAGCTGGTCTCTTCCAGACCCTCGTCTCTTCGTTCAAACTAGGGCTGCCAGTTATCCCTAGCTAACTTATCCTAGTGTTTGCCTACATTATCGGCCTATTACTACCTATGTTAAGGTCTTAGGTCTACATTATTATTATCTACAGTTGCCTTAGTAAACCTAATATTAATATACTAACAGTAAAACTACCTACTCCTTCCCTGAAGAGTAAATCTATAAATTAAATAAATGCCTACCAACAATCCATGCCAACTAGAGAGAATGCTGTTTGTTTGGGAGGGTTTAAGGGCCACCCAGCTCAGCCGTCCCATTACGGCTATGCTGGGACCCCTTCGTACGTCGTATCTGTCCTGTGGAACTTTAGGGACCAAATAAATTTCCACATCCTCCCGCCGGCGAAGGTAGGCGCTAAGTCTAAATCAAGTTCACCTTCCGCAAGCCCCCACAGCGGACCCTGGACACGAGTGCCATCCGGCCACTCTCGTCGAGCAGACTCCGGTCTAACTTCAACCGTCCAGTTTCCCCTGTGTGGACCTCTGGGGGTGTAAACTTGTTGGTTCCGGTGGTCTTAGCACCCTTTCCTTTAACTTTAATGTCTTTCGTATGTCTAGCCTTGACTGAGCGGCTCCGTACTTTCCCACCCAGTGGCCCACATGCCTTGGTAGCCTTTCCTCCCACTGTTACGAGGTTCCCTAGATTTAATGGCAATCTATCTCCCTCTTTATGTACCCTGTAAAAGTGTTTTCCCAAGGTGGCCGAGTGTTCGTCACTACCTACCTGGTTCAGCTTCCCTGGCGGTTCATCGTGTATACTGGTATTCATTATCACTACTGCCCCAGCTATCATGGGGACAGCTTCTCCTCTATCTGGCGTGGCAGGGAATTCAAGTGGAATCCTGCTGCCTATGATGTATCCTACTGGGGATCTGTATAAACCGATTCCTTCCTTAAACGTCCGTCGTGTAGACAGGAAGTCATCTATATGATTGGCTCCCACCAGGATACCTACATTTCTGACTGTCAGTGGTAATTCCCTGGTCTGCCAGCTTCACGTCAAGGTCTTTCAATCGCTTAGCTGCTGCAGCAAGACCTCTCGCTGTAATTGCTGTGGGTAGCGTCTCTACCACCAAGGCTGTAATGTCTCTGCGATGTCTACCTAATTTGACTGTGACATCCACCACATCATAAGATTTGGGTGGGACCTGACTTATAGCCCCTCCCAACATCATACTAACTTTCTTTGTGGCCTTCAACTTTAATTTAGCCACCAACTTCTTTGTTATCAAGGATACTTGTGCTCCTGGGTCAAAGAATAATCGGGTTGTTTCGGACCTGTGCCCATTCACAACCTTTGCCATGACTGTAGGTAGGGCAGCACCTCCGTGATTCTCACTCGGATTAGAGACTTCACTCCCACTAATCACGCTGGCTACCATTTCAGGCTTGGACTCACTTTCTATCTCTACCTGAGAGATATCCCTACTAGCTTGGGGTTCCCTTAAATTATTGGGACATAGTGCAGTATGGTGCTTACCTTTGCAACAGACTCGACACTCACCGAGCTGGGTGCCACAGTCTCTCGCAAAGTGTTCCCCACAACACTTGAAGCAGAGTCTCAACTCCCTTAGTCTCTGTTGCCTACTGCTCAGTGTTATATACTCCGAGCAACTCGTGCTAGCGTGTTCACCTTCGCAGAACACACATATTCTGGCATGAGTGCCTCTGAGGTTCTGCTTAGAGGTTCTTACCTTAGACACCTCTTTACCATAGTACACTCCAACGTTAGTCGTACGAGCTTTAGACTGATCTCTCGAGATCTTTGAGTGACTGTCTGAGTTTTTATGTGGCGATGGTGGTGACAGGATGGATAATGAGAACCTTCAAAACTAGGGAGGCCAAGCCCATGATGACACTCTTCAGGTCACTTGTTCTATCTAGGCTGGAATATTGCTGCACACTAACAGCACCTTTCAAGGCAGGTGAAATTGCCGACCTAGAAAATGTACAGAGAACTTTCACGGTGCGCATAACGGAGATAAAACACCTCAATTATTGGGAGCGCTTGAGGTTCCTAAACCTGTATTCTCTGGAACGCAGGAGGGAAAGATACATGATTATATACACCTGGAAAATCCTAGAGGGACTAGTACCGAACTTGCACACGAAAATCACTCACTACGAAAGCAAAAGACTTGGCAGACGATGCACCATCCCCCCAATGAAAAGCAGGGGTGTCACTAGCACGTTAAGAGACCATACAATAAGTGTCAGGGGCCCGAGACTGTTCAACTGCCTCCCAGCACACATAAGGGGGATTACCAACAGACCCCTGGCAGTCTTCAAGCTGGCACTGGACAAGCACCTAAAGTCAGTTCCGGATCAGCCGGGCTGTGGCTCGTACGTTGGTTTGCGTGCAGCCAGCAGCAACAGCCTGGTTGATCAGGCTCTGATCCACCAGGAGGCCTGGTCTCAGACCGGGCCGCGGGGGCGTTGACCCCCGGAACTCTCTCCAGGTAAACTCCAGGTAAACTCTTCTCTCACACCTATACTCAAATGAGAAACGAGATCTCTCAACCCCTCAACAATTTGTTTTATCGTGAACCTATTCGTCTGATATTTTAAGTGCAACTCATGCACTGTAGTGCCAGCCAGTTTCCTCTGAATCACCTGACCGATGAACCATTCCGACTTACCCCAATCATGTAAATCTTTAAGACTATTCGTCAAACTCATAACTTCGATTCGGAACTTCTCTAGGCTCTGACGGTCATGGCAACAAGCCTCTAGATCCAACAACCGATAAAGTACAGCTACTTTTATCTCCTCAGTGTTGCCAAACGTGTCCTTTAATTGGTCTTTGGCATGTTGGTAATTGGTGTCGGTAGTTTGGTAATGCCGGACCAAGTCCAAGGCTTTACCCTTGAGCTGTGAACGTAAATATTGTAATTTGACGGCATCTGACAAATCGTCTCTGTCATCTATGTGGGCTTTAAACTGATCCCAGAAAGCAATGTACTCTGTTAAGGTTCCGTCGAACGTTGGTAAATTCAGCTGGGGCAATCTGGGCAACACATTAACAGGCATGCTGTTGTTCGTGTTCCTTGAAACATTCGCTCCCCCTGCTGTACCAGCCTTCAAAGTCTTTATTAACTGCCTGCAGAGTCTCATCTCTGCTTTACACTCTGCCCTTCGTTCGTCATAGTCTGTCCATGCTACTTCGACTGTATATTCAGACTCACCTGTAGTATAGGCCTCTGTCTCATAAAGGATAAATGATCTCTCAAAGGCCTCCAGTCTTTGCTCCAAAGGTTTCAGGCAACTCTCTAGTTCCTCCCAGTCTATGTCTTGATCTTGCCTGACCGTACAACACTCCTCACATGCTTTGCTCAGGCGCCCCTTATAGGCTCCCATAGACCGCTTTAATTGACTTAGAGCTGGGACAGCTGGTACTACATCTTCACCTACCATAGTTGCGGTTTAGTTAAGATCACGGTACTAATTTGTACTTCAATTAGCCCACCCCACAGCACAAACGGTATTAGGTGAGAATGAATGAGTCTCAAGGCTTCTCAACAAGCTTGACAACTCCCTTTATTATATTGACTCTACTCTGAATCAAAAATGTACACTGTTAGCTCTCAAATCCCAATCGAAATGTGTATCGGTGTGAAAGCTTAACCTAGCAATTTCCTGTACAATGTAAGCAAATAATTACAGGACTTAACCTAGTCTCAGGTACAATTCACAAATCCCACATTAAAATGAATCAAAGACAATTAAAATCACACAATAAAAGGTGCAGTATACAAATTAAAATCACTTGGTTAACACAAATAAATTCAACAAATCAACTTGTGAAACAGTAAATGAATAATGTATGTAAACAGCTTGGCCTAACTGCCCAGTTTACTGTCTGGAGTTTACCTGGAGTTTACCTGGAGAGAGTTCCGGGGGTCAACGCCCCCGCGGCCCGGTCTGAGACCAGGCCTCCTGGTGGATCAGAGCCTGATCAACCAGGCTGTTGCTGCTGGCTGCACGCAAACCAACATACGAGCCACAGCCCGGCTGATCCGGAACTGACTTTAGGTGCTTGTCCAGTGCCAGCTTGAAGACTGCCAGGGGTCTGTTGGTAATCCCCCTTATGTGTGCTGGGAGGCAGTTGAACAGTCTCGGGCCCCTGACACTTATTGTATGGTCTCTTAACGTGCTAGTGACACCCCTGCTTTTCATTGGGGGGATGGTGCATCGTCTGCCAAGTCTTTTGCTTTCGTAATGAGTGATTTTCGTGTGCAAGTTCGGTACTAGTCCCTCTAGGATTTTCCAGGTGTATATAATCATGTATCTCTCCCTCCTGCGTTCCAGGGAATACAGGTTTAGGAACCTCAAGTGCTCCCAATAATTGAGGTGTTTTATCTCCGTTATGCGCGCCGTGAAAGTTCTCTGTACATTTTCTAGGTCGGCAATTTCACCTGCCTTGAAAGGTGCTGTTAGTGTGCAGCAATATTCCAGCCTAGATAGAACAAGTGACCTGAAGAGTGTCATCATGGGCTTGGCCTCCCTAGTTTTGAAGGTTCTCATTATCCATCCTGTCATTTTTCTAGCAGATGCGATTGATACAATGTTATGGTCCTTGAAGGTGAGATCCTCCGACATGATCACTCCCAGGTCTTTGACGTTGGTGTTTCGCTCTATTTTGTGGCCAGAATTTGTTTTGTACTCTGATGAAGATTTAATTTCCTCATGTTTACCATATCTGAGTAATTGAAATTTCTCATCGTTGAACTTCATATTGTTTTCTGCAGCCCACTGAAAGATTTGGTTGATGTCTGCCTGGAGCTTTGCAGTGTCTGCAAAGCTCCAGGCAGACATCAACCAAATCTTTCTGTCTAGCGTGGATGGTTGGATAAGGTAAATCCTAACCTAGCTAGTGTGCTATAGCTTAAACCTGGCTTTATAACTCCCTGTAAATAATAACTAGGTTAAATCTGTCCTAGCTACTATAACTGTTGTAAATATTGCACAAGCCTAGCCTAACTATGGCTACCTTACAAATTCACTGTAAGTAATCAACACAAGTCTCCTACTCTGGATTACTTGTAATCACTGTAAATAATTAAGTTCACAAGCTTCTCTAGCCTACCTGGCCTGCCTGTAAATTACTGCAAATAACAACTTCTGTGTATAGTCAGCATGGCCTAGCCTCTGTGTAACTCTGGGCCTAGGAGTGCTAACTTAACCTAACTCTGTTAAACTGGTTCCTAACTGTGGCCTAGCTATGATAGCTTAACCTAGCTATTCCACATCACGGTTTTCGAAGGACCACTTTTGTGAAAATTTGTGTGGACTGCCTCCAAGTGAGTCGCCTACCCTGGCAAACTCTGTTGACACCGAGCTCTGAGGTGGGTACCTCAGCCTCACAAGTGGCTTATAGGACAGATTTTCACAAATGATTGATGTTGCAAGAAAACTCGCCTGCATGCACGTATAAAGGACTAACTTACTTGGTGTTGCAGCATATATCCTGATCTTCAACTTCCCTAAGCTTAGCCTTAGCCCCTTTGGACTTCCCCTCAGAAACCACGTGCAACCGGGAGCCTTAATTCCTGCAATATTCAATCGTTATTAGTGTCCTGCCTGCACCTCAGAAATTCCTATATCCAAGAGGGTATGTATCCCCTAGTATAACTATGCAGACACGGACACTAGCTTCCAGACTGCCTTGAAACACTGGTACTTACTGGGCATGCACTGCCTGCTGCACACCGGGCCCACAGATCAAACTCACTCACAATTCTCCCCAGACACTGGCCAGAAATCTACGAGATAAAGTGGAGGTCTTGTCTTACTGTATGGGCCTGACGGAGGTCATCTACGGTACATTGAGGTGCCTCTACCAGATTTCCCCAGGTCTCAAATGTGAAGACACGTGGGGGCGCCGTCTGCTGATCACGGCACGTCTTGTCCAGTTGGTGTCTGTCTTAAGAAGAACGAGCTGGTCTCTTCCAGACCCTCGTCTCTTCGTTCAAACTAGGGCTGCCAGTTATCCCTAGCTAACTTATCCTAGTGTTTGCCTACATTATCGGCCTATTACTACCTATGTTAAGGTCTTAGGTCTACATTATTATTATCTACAGTTGCCTTAGTAAACCTAATATTAATATACTAACAGTAAAACTACCTACTCCTTCCCTGAAGAGTAAATCTATAAATTAAATAAATGCCTACCAACAATTCACACCAACTAGAGAGAATGCTGTTTGTTTGGGAGGGTTTAAGGGCCACCCAGCTCAGCCGTCCCATTACGGCTATGCTTGGACCCCTTCGTACGTCGTATCTGTCCTGTGGAACTTTAGGGACCAAATAAATTTCCACACTCACCAACCTTTTCACTTTGATGTTATCCACCTGTTGCACTGTCAATAAAAATCTCAACATATCTTCACAAAACCTCAATTCCTTCCCACTCCACCATTTACGTGCCCCCTCCATAACTCTTCCTACTTTAGCTCCCCTCACACCCCCTTCCCTTATATACCTCCGATTGATATATACAGCCATTATTCTCCTTCGGGAGCCAGAGACTGGCCGTCGCAAGATTGAGACCCGTGCCAGGACTACGGTCTTGGCGAACATTATACATACATATACAGCCATTACTCTCAGTCCTGAAGGCAACAAACCTAAACCCCCTCTTCGAACATCCATCATAACTACCTCCTTGCTTAACTATGCCCTCCCAAATCCCCACACAAACTTCAGCACCCTCCTCTGCATTTCCACAATATCTCGTACCTCTAAGGGAAAAACCTCTGCCACCCCCCATACCTGGAGTTTACCTGGAGAGAGTTCCGGGGGTCAACGCCCCCACGGCCCGGTCTGTGACCAGGCCTCCTGGTGGATCAGAGCCTGATCAACCAGGCTGTTACTGCTGGCTGCACGCAAACCAACATACGAGCCACAGCCTGGCTGGTCAGGAACTGACTTTAGGTGCTTGTCCAGTGCCAGCTTGAAGACTGCCAGGGGTCTGTTGGTAATCCCCCTTATGTATGCTGGGAGGCAGTTGAACAGTCTCGGGCCCCTGATACTTATTGTATGGTCTCTTAACGTGCTAGTGACACCCCTGCTTTTCATTGGGGGGACGTTGCATCGTCTGCCAAGTCTTTTGCTTTCGTAGTGAGTGATTTTCGTGTGCAAGTTCGGTACTAGTCCCTCTAGGATTTTCCAGGTGTATATAATCATGTATCTCTCCCACCTGCGTTCCAGCGAATACAGGTTTAGGAACCTCAAGCGCTCCCAGTAATTGAGGTGTTTTATCTCCGTTATGCGCGTCGTGAAGGTTCTCTGTACATTTTCTAGGTCAGCAATTTCACCTGCCTTGAAAGGTGCTGTTAGTGTGCAGCAATATTCCAGCCTAGATAGAACAAGTGACCTGAAGAGTGTCATCAAGTGAATTTACCACCACTACCCTCTGATGTAAAGCTAAGTCCCTCGCACTTAACCCTCCTAGTCTACTTAAAACCTTACCCGTGACAGACTCCGAATTTACCCTTCTGCATGCCTGCACTTCCGCCATATACCATATCCCACATACCTTGATTCTGTCAATCACCGTCCATCCTAACCCCATCCCCAAGCCCCCCCTATCCAATTACCGACCTCTAGTAACCTTGATTTCACCGTATTAACTCGCATTCCGGTATTCATACCAAACATCTGAATCACTCTACCCACCCTCCTTAACTCCTCCTTACCCCGTAGCAAAACAGTAGTATCATCCACATACCCAACGATGCCCCCTTTGCACCCCCCTCCATCTCCTGTTTGTCCATCACCCGCTCAACAGACTCATAAAAAGGATGCTGCACACACGCAAAGAGCAGCTGTGACGTCGGACAGCCCTGCCTCAAACCTCTCTCCATCGGTACACTTTCACCCAACCTCCCATTGACCTGTACCCTCACCTCTGCCTCAGCATACAGGGTGTTCACCCACCTCACTACCCCCTCCCGAAACCCCAACCTCTCTAAACAAACCCCTAAGAAATCTCTGTCCACGCAATCATATGCATTCACCCAATCTAAACCTAGTATTCCCCCTCCCGTACATCTCTCTAGAAAATCCCTAATCAAACCATGTCCATCCCTCATCCTTCTCCCCGGAATTCCCAATTGCCCCTATGTAACACTAAACCCAACACTTTCCTCATTCTGTTGCCCAAAACCTTAGCAAAAATCTTGTAATCCGAGCACATTAACATAATCGCACGGTAATCATTCAAAACTCGGCATTCCTTCTTTTTGGGCACTAAAACCATGACACCTGTTCTTTGCGATTTCCCCATCCTCCCACTACTTAACATACAATTCAAAACCCCCACCAGACAATGCCGTACACTCCCCCAATGACACCTATAAAAATCGTTTGGTATGCCGTCTATGCCTGGGGTTTTACCCTGGCACAGCCCAAAAACTGCCTCCTCCACCTCCTCTACACTAATACTACTCTCGAGTCTGTCACTGTCCTGCTCACTTAATACCCTATTAAACCCTTCATCCCCAAAACGTCCCTCACCCACTCCCCCGCCAACCCTCCTCCACTTCTCCCTAAACCAAAAATCTGCAAACTAATATTTTCCGTGGTGGATAGGCCTTGACCCTCCTCAAAGCCACCCCCCCCCCTGTACCTGCCTCAATATATGCCAAGGTGGTTTTCGCCTGCCATTCCTTAATTAAACCTCCTTAATACAAAACCCGATGGCCTATCATCCCTTAAAACATCCTCCAACCCCGCCCTTACTCTAATTGCCTCAAATTTTTTTTTGTGAATTTCCGCCAACCTATTTTGCAAATGTTCCATGTCCTCACTCCGCCCCACCCGTTCCTCTGCATAACAGTCATTTAACTGACCCTCATCGCATCTGCTAGAAAAATGACAGGATGGATAATGAGAACCTTCAAAACGAGGGATGCCAAGCCCATGATGACACTCTTCAGGTTACTTGTTCTATCTAGGCTGGAATATTGCTGCACACTAACAGCACCTTTCAAGGCAGGTGAAATTGCTGACCTAGAAAATGTACAGAGAACCTTCACGGCACGCATAACGGAGATAAAACACCTCAATTACTGGGAGCGCTTGAGGTTCCTGAACCTGTATTCCCTGGAACGCAGGTGGGAGAGATACATGATTATATACACCTGGAAAATCCTAGAGGGACTAGTACCGAACTTGCACATGAAAATCACTCACTACGAAAGCAAAAGACTTGGCAGACGATGCAACATCCCCCCAATGAAAAGCAGGGGTGTCACTAGCACGTTAAGAGACCATACAATAAGTGTCAGGGGCCCGAGACTGTTCAACTGCCTCCCAGCATACATAAGGGGGATTACCAACAGACCCCTGGCAGTCTTCAAGCTGGCACTGGACAAGCACCTAAAGTCGGTACGAGCCACAGCCGGGCTGTGGCTCGTATGTTAGTTTGTGTGCAGCCAGCAGTAACAGCCTGGTTGATCAGGCTCTAATCCACCAGGAGGCCTGGTCACAGACCGGGCCGCGGGGGCGTTGACCCCCGGAACTCTCTCCAGGTAAACTCCAGGTAATAGCTCCACCTCGCCATCTCCTTACCCCGTACTTTAAAAAAATTCGCGATTTCAACTTGAGCCCTCATTTCCCACCAATCCAGCAAATCCATGTCCATATTCCTAGTCTCCCAAAAGGATTTCCACCAATCTTCAAAACCTGTAGCGTCACCCTCGTCCCTAAGTAGCCTCACATTTAATTTCCAGTATCCTGCATAAACTCTCACTATGCCATCTACCCTCAAATCTGCTATAACAGCACGATGATCAGAAAAACCCACATCGATAGTCCTCACCCTCTCCACACCTATGCCCTGCCTAACATAAATCCTATCTAACCGTGCCTCATATCCCCTACGAATAAAAGTGTGCTCCACTCCATTTCCCCTACTTCCCGCCACATCTACCACTCCAACATCTCGCAAAACATCCCGCAGAACCCCCAAAACACAACCCGCCCCCCTCGGAACCACATCACCATTCCTAATGACACAATTCCAATCCCCACCAATCACCATAAAAGCAGGTAAACCTCTCAAGTGATATATCAGAACATCGCGTACAAAATCCACCTTCACTCTAGCGTTACTAGTTGCTGGCATGTACACACCAACAAAACTAACCCTAGTAAGTAAGTAAGTAAGTTTATTCAGGTATACACAAATACAGTCACATAGAATTATCAGGTAAACATAGCAGCATATGTGTAGAGAACCTAGGATAACCCAAAAAAGTCAGACAGAGTGACTTATTTCCATTGGGGTCCTTTACCCTCCTGGCCCCCCAAAACCCATCCACCCTGACAACCCTCCCACCCCCCCCTCCTCCCAACCCAGGATACGAAAAGGACTGGTCTCCTTTACCGCCACAGCCACACCTCCTTTCAACCTCAAAGCATCACTAGTAAACAACCTATAACCTTTCAACAACAACTCACATCCTAACCTATGGTTATGTTCCTGCAAAAAACAGACATCAATACTAAATCTCCTCAAAACCCACTCTAACCATACCCTCTTGACCTCGGTTTTAAGACCGTTTACATTGAAAGTTACACACCTGAATTTTACAAGAATGGCGGCTTACCCCTGTGCCGCTGAGGCTTACTTGGTCCTCCTTTCATAGGTCCTTCTCTATCAATCCTCGTTGCTGCCCTCCAACCCCTCCCTGTCTCTTCCCGCCAAACTTCCCATTGCCCCCCCTCCTCCCGGACTTGCCGTTGCTACCACAGCTGCCCACATCTTCTTCCCAGGCCTCTGCGCTGGTGTGAGGACTTCATCCATGTCTGATGCCCCCGCTGATCTCTTGCGGGAGCTACCCTCTATACACATATCTTTTGCAACCACATCTTCTTGATGGACCTCCACCACCACATTGCTCTCCTTTCGAACCTCACTCAAGTCTTCCTTACCCCGTTTCTGTTCGTCCATCACCTTGACATCACCTGACCTCACATCACCTTCCACACCATGCTCTGACTCTTCCAAAAAATCCTTCAGCACAGCCTCCAAAATCCTTTCCTGAGCTGAATCTGTAGTACCTAACGGTCTGTCTGGCAGCGATATTCCCCCCCCCCCCGTTTCCACTGGTAGTGTAACACACGTCTCCAAAACCACCTCTGCTCTGTCGACCTCCTCACTCCATAGGCCCTTACCCCGGCTTTCCACTTCACCCGTCATAACGTCCACGGCTTCTAATTGCGTATCCTCAGAAGCTGTCTCTTGACGCCTAGGGCCCTGTCTCCTGGGGCATTGTGCCGCCATGTGCTCCTAAGAGTCACACAAATGGCACGTCTTCCTCTGCCCCGCATAGTGTACAAAAACCTGTGTTCTATGGCTATGCAATGTGACATATGATGGTATCGGCCTCCTTAAGGTCATTTTCAGTGTGAAGGATCCTTCCGGCATCCCCTCGTAAGGGCCGTCCCTCCACATTCCCATGCTCGCCGAGTGTACAGTCCCATAACCACTGAACACATCTTGTAGGCTGTATGTTGTTGCCTCAAAAGGTACATTCCATACCTTCACCCAAGTAAAATACTTAGACACATCATGCAAGCATACTTCCACTGCCGAATTGATACTCATCCTCCTTTCTTGAAATTCGTCGACGATGGTAGAGTAGAAGTCAGCTCTCATGAACTTCACGAAGACCCTTGACATACCATTCAGTGCCACACCATACAGCTCTTCATTGGGGATGTCATAACAGTCCCTGATAATGCTTGGCAGGAGAACGTTCATCGTGGCGCTGCTTAAAGATCCTCTAACCAGCTCAATGCAGACAGTATTTATGCGCCAGTTCATTCGGTCCACCATCTTGGTGCTAATGCTATGTTTTCCTCACCAGGTGGTGTGCAAGAGAAACTGTAGAAGCATCCTCTCTCCCCGCAGGTCGAGAGACGAATGATGAGGGACTGATTACCTCAAACTCCTAGTCTCCTAACCCATTTCTACTTTGTATTAGACTGATGAAGCCACTGTGGCGAAACGTTTCCTTAGTAAAGATACCCATATGTTGCATAAGTGTCTCAATCTTCAACCAGTCGGTTTTCAAAGCCACTTGTCACACATAATTTCCTAAATGTAGAACATATAAATAAATAATAATTGTTTAATATATGATGTTGATTTGACCCTTTCGAGAAATTTGGAGTGGGGGGGAGAAAATCTACTGAGTAACGCCCAGAGGAGACGCCATTTGCAATTTTTGAACACTAGTTGTAGTGGGAAATTCTGTTAATAATCAGGCGTTCTCGGAGGCCTAATGGGGTGTATCGGGCTCAATTCGTAATTCAGAAATTGCTGACACGTTCCTGTTGAAGAATTGCAACAGGAAATTTTCGGGACCGCAAGAATTGTGTGTGGAGAACGAAAACAGAGGATTTCAATGAATCCTTCCCAACAACACATATAGTTAAGTGACGATTACCCATAATGTACAGTAGTTTTTGCATTGGCCATCGTAAATTCTAGCTGCCAAGGGTTAGGTTAGGGTATGTTCCATCAGCCTTAAGTGTTTTCCAGCATTTAAGTGGTAAGACAAAGTTCTTTGTAAGATAAGATAAGATAAGATTTCGTTCGGATTTTTAACCCCGGAGGGTTAGCCGCCCAGGATAACCCAAGAAAGTCAGTGCGTCATCGAGGACTGTCTAACTTATTTCCATTGGGGTCCTTAATCTTGTCCCCCAGGATGCGACCCACACCAGTCGACTAACACCCAGGTACCTATTTGCTGCTAGGTGAACAGGACAATAGGTGTAAGGAAACCATGTCGGAATTTCCACCCACCGGGAATCGAACCCGCGCCCTCCGTGTGTGAAGCGGGAGTTTTAGCCACCAGACCACCGGGCCACTAATAGTTATATTTTTGTGTACCCAGCAAGCAAGCCTAATCATACAGTCCACTAAACTTAATGTACCAGAGTAGCTGGTTTTAATTTTATAATCGTTAATTTAATGCCAGGTCTAGCTTTTTGTGAAGGTAGTGAGGAAGTGGACAGTCGAAGCAGCTGCAGTTCAGTGACCTACTATGATTTAGTCCCACTTACCTCACCCAAATTACTTGCAGGTAATAATTCAGGTAAAGCCCTGTAAACTTCCAATAGGTTATTTGGCTCATCGTCAAAATAATAATTTTTCACACGGGGGTTAAAAATCCCAACAAAATCTTATGACTGGCCCTACCTGGCCAGCTTGGAGTTATTCAAGCATACATGAAGGTACATCAAAATCTGGATAAGTTTATACAGTTGTCGGAGAAATGGCAGATGAAGTTTAATGTAGACAAATGTAAGGTTCTTATTATGGAAAAAAAATCATGATACTTTTAAACTAAATAATGTAGATATCAATTAATCCGAATGCGAAAAAGACTAAGGAGGTCTAGTTAGCAGTATTCTAAAGCCAAAATAACATTGCATAAGTGTTACAACTCATTTAGATTATGCTGCACAGTTCTGGTCTCCATATTACATAATGGATATAAATGTGCTGGAAAACATACATAGAAGGATGACGAAGGTGATCCCAAGTATCAGAAATCTTCCCTACAAGCATAGGCTGGCGGCACTGAATTTGCATTCTCTGTAAATGCGTAGAATTGGGAAGGATATGATTCAAGTGTACAGATGTAAGCTGGGAATAAAGAGGGTACAGCTAACGTGCCTCATTGGATTCAAAATGGAAAAATTTAGATTTGAAAAGGATATAGGAAAGCACTGGTTTGGTAATAGAGTTACGAATGAGTGGAACAAACTCCTGAATAGTGCAATGAACCGAAAACTGTAGGCACTTTTAAAAATGCGTTAGACAGGTATATGAATGAGTTAGCCCTGCCAAGCATGGGCCAGTATACCTGCTGCAGTTCTCCTTTATGTATTATGGATAGTAAACTCCCAGAATATTAATTTGCACAAGGGATATTTTTGTGGGGTATGGACAGTATCTCGACTGCAAAACATACTTAATATATAATTCAAACTAATTAATGACTGAAATCCGCCAAGAAGCATTCAGTCGTGTACTATTACATTACTGCATTCAAAGAAGCGCTAAACCCGCGTGGGTCAACCATATATTCTCTCATCATCGAATTTCACCAGAATACTATATATAGGTTAACACAAGCCTATCTGATGTTATCCTGACGCCAAATGACTTCGAACAGGCGATAAATGACATGCCCATGCACTCTGCCCCAGGGCCAGACTCATGGAACTCCGTGTTCATCAAGAACTGCAAGAAGCCCCTATCACGAGCCTTTACCATCCTATGGAGAGGGAGCATGGACACGGGGGTCGTCCCACAGTTACTAAAAACAACAGACATAGCCCCACTCCACAAAGGGGGCAGTAAAGCAACAGCAAAGAACTACAGACCGATAGCACTAACATCCCATATCATAAAAATCTTTGAAAGAGTCCTAAGAAGCAAGATCACCACCCATCTAGAAACTCATCAGTTACACAACCCAGGGCAACATGGGTTTAGAACAGGTCGCTCCTGTCTGTCTCAACTATTGGATCACTACGACAAGGTCCTAGATGCACTAGAAGACAAAAAGAATGCAGATGTAATATATACAGACTTTGCAAAAGCCTTCGACAAGTGTGACCATGGCGTAATAGCGCACAAAATGCGTGCTAAAGGAATAACAGGAAAAGTCGGTCGATGGATCTATAATTTCCTCACTAACAGAACACAGAGAGTAGTAGTCAACAGAGTAAAGTCCGAGGCAGGCACGGTGAAAAGCTCTGTCCCACAAGGCACAGTACTCGCTCCCATCTTGTTCCTCATCCTCATATCTGACATAGACAAGGATGTCAGCCACAGCACCGTGTCTTCCTTTGCAGATGACACCCGAATCTGCATGACAGTGTCTTCCATTGCAGACACTGCAAGGCTCCAGGCGGACATCAACCAAATCTTTCAGTGGGCTGCAGAAAACAATATGAAGTTCAACGATGAGAAATTTCAATTACTCAGATATGGTAAACACGAGGAAATTAAATCTTTATCAGAGTACAAAACAAATTCTGGCCACAAAATAGAGCGAAACACCAACGTCAAAGACCTGGGAGTGATCATGTCGGAGGATAAGATAAGATAAGATAAGATTTCGTTCGGATTTTTAACCCCGGAGGGTTAGCCACCCAGGATAACCCAAGAAAGTCAGTGCGTCATCGAGGACTGTCTAACTTATTTCCATTGGGGTCCTTAATCTTGTCCCCCAGGATGCGACCCACACCAGTCGACTAACACCCAGGTACCTATTTGCTGCTAGGTGAACAGGACAATAGGTGTAAGGAAACGTGTCAGAATTTCCACCCGCCGGGAATCGAACCCGGGCCCTCCGTGTGTGAAGCGGGAGTTTTAGCCACCAGACCACCGGACCACCTTCAAGGACCATAACATTGTATCGATCGCATCTGCTAGAAAAATGACAGGATGGATAATGAGAACCTTCAAAACGAGGGATGCCAAGCCCATGATGACACTCTTCAGGTCACTTGTTCTATCTAGGCTGGAATATTGCTGCACACTAACAGCACCTTTCAAGGCAGGTGAAATTGCTGACCTAGAAAATGTACAGAGAACCTTCACGGCGCGCATAACGGAGATAAAACACCTCAATTACTGGGAGCGCTTGAGGTTCCTGAACCTGTATTCCCTGGAACGCAGGCGGGAGAGATACATGATTATATACACCTGGAAAATCCTAGAGGGACTAGTACCGAACATGCACACGAAAATCACTCACTACAAAAGCAAAAGACTTGGCAGACGATGCAACATCCCCCCAATGAAAAGCAGGGGTGTCACTAGCACGTTAAAAGACCATACAATAAGTGTCAGGGGCCCGAGACTGTTCAACTGCCTCCCAGCACACATAAGGGGGATTACCAACAGACCCCTGGCAGTCTTCAAGCTGGCACTGGACAAGCACCTAAAGTCGGTTCCTGATCAGCCGGGCTGTGGCTCGTACGTTGGTTTGCGTGCAGCCAGCAGTAACAGCCTGGTTGATCAGGCTCTGATCCACCAGGAGGCCTGGTCACAGACCGGGCCGCGGGGGCGTTGACCCCCGGAACTCTCTCCAGGTAAACTCCAGGTAAATAGGAGTTACAATGGATGAGTTGCTCAGTCAGGCCGTTGGCAGTGAGTCGCTTTGCTGCACAGTTGTTTAAAGTTGAGAAAATAATTCACTGTGAGTAAACAATAGGAAAAATATATTACAATACTGTAACTAGAATAATTCACAACTCACAAATTAAGAATGAAAACCGGACGATGTTTCGAGACGATATTTCTTCAGGATGGAATGAAAGGTCGAGATTATAAAACCATTTTGTAAATTAGTTTGAATAAGAAGTATGAGGAAAACATGATTAAATATATGAACCATAGATCAGTAGTAAAGCACACGGATCACAAACAAAGTTACCTGCGTTTGATTCCCAGGCAGGGCGAGACTTATGGTAGTCTCCTTACTAGTTGCTACTCTTCTATCCTTAGGACAAGAGGGGAGGGAGGGAGGGCAGCCGTATAACTTTTTAGAGGTAACTGTGGAACGAGGCGAGGTAAGATAACCTCCCTTAGCCTGTAAATTTACCTGTGTAAAACAGTGTGTGTAGCACGCAGGAGGCACTGGTGGTGCCTCCTGCCCTTCCATGAGCAGTCAAGTATATTCAGTAAACAGCAGAGCGTGAGCATGTGGAACTTCTAGTGATTATGATGTCACTAATACTGATGAGTCTGCAGGTACTGTTTCTCTACACCTCTCCTCCATTACCTTATATATATATATATATATATATATATATATATATATATATATATATATATATATATATATATATATATATATATATATATATATATATATATAAAGAAACGGTGTAGTTGGTGACTCCTGGTTTACTCTGTTTTGGCGGAAAAACAGAGTTATTAATAGACATGGTCATTTGCGCTGTCTTTCAGACATTCTAAGTGTGTTTCCTTAACTATAAAACATAGATATTAATTTTAAGTGCAACTACGCTAAGATAGATTGTAATAATATGTGTTGAGCCAAGATCCGGTAGTCTACAGAAGCTCCAATATTTACGGTCACTACTTTCATTTCATTGATCCTGACGAAGAAGTTAGTGTGATCAACAAACTTTTGATTTGAGTTTGGGGTTTTGGATCACTGTTTAACTGTATCGTAAGATCCATACTTACATGGATAATGTGTTACATCCATGGTATTTACTGTGTATTTATAACTTCTATGTAAATTCATGACCAAGAGTTACCTTAAAGTAAAATATTTACGAAGACAATCGTAAATTTTGTACCTTCAGTAATAAGGTACCGTGACTATTCTTGTATATTTTATTTATTTATTTATTTATAAATTTGAACATGATACAGGGAAGTACAAAGGAATACAGTTATTACAGTGCAACATGCCAAAGCCCCTTGTATGCAGAGCATTATGGGCAGACTTAAAATTAACTTAAGATTACTAAGCAATGATATATTCAGTGGTAAAAACATTATTGTAAACAGATAACAATTTAGCACAAATGAGTATTACAAAGACAGGTCATATGGCCATTTACTGTGTTGCTGTGTATTCAATAGAATGGAGTATTCTGTTAGGTATGTAATTAAAAAAATAACAAAGATTTCGTTCGGATTTTTAACCCCGGAGGGTTAGCCACCCAGGATAACCCAAGAAAGTCAGTGCGTCATCGAGGACTGTCTAACTTATTTCCATTGGGCTCCTTAATCTTGTCCCCCACACCAGTCGACTAACACCCAGGTACATATTTGCTGCTAGGTGAACAGGACAACAGGTGTAAGGAAACGTGTCGAAATATTTCCACCCGCCGGGAATCGAACCCGGGCCTTCCGTGTGTGAAGCGGGAGCTTTAGCCACCAGGCCACCGGGCCGCATGATGGGGTCACAGGTTAGACATTTATGAGATACAATAATGAGAAACATTTATGAGATACAGCTGTATAGTCCTTGTGGCTTAGCGCTTCTTTTTTGATTATATATATAATTATGAGATACAATTTATGTAATACAATTATTCAGTATTTATTTAGTTGTGGGTGAGTAAGTGATTTTTGAGAAGAGACTTGAATTTATAAACAGTGTTTCTTTTATATTCACAGGTGGCGAATTCCAGATTTTAGGACCTTTTATGTGCATTGAGTTTTTGCAAAGCGTGAGATGGACACGAGGAACATCAAAGAGTGATCTGTGCCTTGTGTTATGGTCATGTGTTCTGTTGAGGTTGGTAAGGAGATGTTTGAGGGGAGGGTTTATGTCAGAGTTAAATGTTCTAGGTGCAGTAATAAGTATGGATGTTTTGTATGGTGAGTAGGTTTAGAGTTTTGAATATTGGTGGAGTGTGCTGCCTGTATTGTCTTAAACACTTTAAAGATCGTTAATTTTATATTTGTTGAATTTTGTTTCCTAGTTGAAATGATACATTTATCACTATACTGATTATCTTAAAGGATAACTAGGTGGTACATTGTTCCAATACTTTGTTACAATAAAAGGACGATCTTAAATACGAGTCAATTACTTAGGGAGATTCATTCCAGAACTCCTTGAAATAATCTACCAGTTTTATAGAAAACCCTTACTTGTACCAATATACATATGATGTCGTGCCGAATAGGTAAAACTTGCTATTTTGGCTTAAATAGCAACGATCTTCTTACCGAATAAAGCAAGTGAAAATATGTGTATGCAGTAATTTCGCAAAAATCATTCTGAACCCCAGGATGCGACCCACACCAATCAACTAACACCCAGGCACCTACTTCCTGCTAGGTGAGCAGGAACACCAAGTGCCCAATGTTTCCACTTATGCCGGGGCATACATCTTGTAAAAAATTAAATCGTACATTATATATTCTTACTATATTTTCAAATAAGTGCCACTCTAGAGTGGGTCATACAAGATATATTATTTATATTTAATATAGGAGTGTCCAATAAAATCAAATATCTGGCTAACCAGCACCATTCTGAAATCCATTGACAAGAAACACCAATATGAAAAGCAATATAGACAGGGCTTAATACACAAAGATATTCTTAAACACTATTCATCAGTTCTCACCAAAGTAATAAAGAAAGCCAAACAACTATACTACTCCAGTAGATTCACAGACACTAGAGGAGATATAAAAAAGACCTGGAAAACACTCTCTCAGATTCTAGGGACCCACAAACTGAAAAAAAAAACAAGAATATTGCCCTAACTAAACCTAATGAAACACCACTACATCCCACTGACACAGCTAACAAGATAAATGACTTCTTCTCAACCATAGGATCTAATCTCGCCAATAAAATCCCACATACCAATGCCCATGCCGGGGACTACCTAGATGGGAATTCCCCAAATTCCTTCTGTCTTGCACCAACTGAGCCCACGGAAGTCACCGAGATTATAAAGTCACTTAAAAATAACTCAGGGAATCTGTCTCATGTCCCACCATTACTGTACAAGCGAGCGGCCCATGTCCTTTCGCATGCTGTTTCATTACTTTTTAACAAGTCACTAGAAACTAGCACCTTCCCGAAACTACTCAAGATGGCAAGGGTTACACCAATACATAAAGGTGGTGACCCTACAGACTTAAACAACTACAGGCCAATATCAAACTTACCATTGCTATCCAAAATCTTTGAGAAACTCGTGCACAGGAGACTATATTCATTTATAACGGCACAAAACATACTCAACCCCTGCCAATTTGGATTCAGGAAAAATAAAAGCACTAATGATGCAATCATAAAAATGCTAGATCTGCTTTACACAGCATTGGAAAATAAGGAATATCCACTAGGAATTTTTATTGACCTAAGAAAAGCTTTTGACACAGTAGACCACGGCATCCTACTCAACAAACTTGACCACTACGGTATAAGAGACCATGCGCTTGCTTATTTCAAATCTTACCTTACTAATAGGTATCAGTATGTCACCATTAAAGACACAGCATCAACAACACGGCCACTTGATACTGGAGTTCCGCAGGTCCCCTGCTCTTCCTCATATACATCAATGATCTTCCAAACGTATCCCAACACCTGAAACCCATTCTCTTTGCTGACGACGACTTATGTCTTCTCTCACCCTAATCTTGCCACCCCTCAACACCATTGTTAACGAGGAGCTGATCAAAATATCGACTTGGATGACAGCCAATAAACTTACGCTTAACACTGACAAAACCTATTATATTATGTTTGGTAGCAGAGCAGGAGATGCACAAATTAACATTAAGATCGACAACACTCTAATTACCAGACATAATGAGGGCAAATTCCTAGGCCTATACCTTGACAACAACCTGAATTTCAGCACCCATATCCAACACATAACCAAAAAAAGTATCCAAAACGGCGTCGCCCTAGACTTATCATTAAGTATTAAATAGTTAAGCAGTATTTTAGACTTAAAAGTAGACTGTCATCTATCACATGATTCCGAGCACTGAAGAAGAAGACCAGTCGCTGTTAGTAAGATTAATAATCTCATTAATGACATTTTGTGAAGATGGGATCCTCTCCAAGATACGACACAATACGTGCCGCAAAATGCCCTTCTCACACTATACCACTCACTTATTTATCCATACCTCACCTATGCTATTTGTGCTTGGGGATCAACTGCAGCAACACACCTAAAGCCAATAATAACCCAACAAAAAGCTGCAGTAAGAATAATCACTAAATCCCATCCCTGGCAACACCCCCCCCCCCCACTTTTCATAGATCTAAACTTACTCCCTGTTCAGTACATCCACACTTACTACTGTGCAATCTACATCTACGGGACCTTAAACTCCAATATCAACCTTGACCTAAAACGCTTTCTTGATAGTTGGGACAGAACCCACAGGCATAACACCAGACACAAACATCTCTACGACATTCCCCGGGTCCGACTAAACCTTTACAAAAATTCAATGTATATCAAAGGCCCTAAAATCTGGAACACCCTACCTGAGAACTCTAGAACTGCAGATACATTCATCACCTTCAAAACTACCATTAGAAAACATCTTATCTCCCTGATACACCCCGTCAACTAACTACACGAATACCACCTGGTGGTTCACACTTACACTCACTCACCCATTTGACCATAAACAGTAATATTAATCTCAATCTTAAAATAATGAATCCTGTGATACTCCAATACTGAAACTATGTACTGTGCCAAAACAAAAACATTCACATTGCTAAACTCACAAACTAGTATTTAGTCACTTAGCCATAATACCAACTTACCTCATAATTTGTAATATTTTAAAATTAAGAATTAAACTAAGTCTGCCCGAAATGCCTAGCCATGCTAGGTGTTCTAGTGGTACACTCTGTAATCATTATTTTACTACATGTAAACCACACAATAACCAAATTCTGTAAACTCAGCATTGTAATCCTTATAGAGAATAAACTTTGAATTGAATTGAAAAAACACCTGGGTTCATGATTATATTTACCAGCATCACCATTTTCTCTTACTCTTCATGTATACCATTTTCTAATATATTTTCATGATTAACAAAAGAATAAATAAGTTTATTCAGGTATACACAAATACAGTTACATAGATCATCATACATAGCAGTATATGTGTAGAGAACCTGGGATAACCCAAAAAAAGTCAGTCACTTATTTCCATTCATCACACACTTATTTCCATTGGAGTTCTTTTATTACTTTATCATACTATAAAGGAGATATTTTATTATACTATAAGAGATATACTACTAGGAATAAGGTAAATTGAGTTATTTATATTTTTCATCGACACCATGCCTAACCCTTCTAGGGTAGGGTAGGGGCCTGAGCCCGAGCCTTTAGCTAATAAGACTGTCATTCCCATTTGCCACCTTGGGGCGGGGATGGCAGACCAGAGAGGCCTAGCTTGTGGCTAGGCCTGGGGACAGTTGGTCCCAAAGATGAGGAGGTACTTGTGCCTCCTCCCATGGGAGACTTAGGTCTCAGACACTCCCTAAAGAGGGAGCCAAGGCCGGGCCACCACTTGGAAAAGGCCCGGGCCGGGAGAATACCGGCGAATCTTTAATAATAATAATAAGAAGAAGAATTTATATTTGCATGTGTGTTACCTAAAAAAAATATATAAAAAAACTCATTCTCCTTCCTTTCTGTCCCTACATTCATTAAAAAAAATTCATTAGGTACCTTTTGGCTCTTCTTGAACTGGCTCATACTATGACACGTGCAAGCAGTCTGTTCCCTGAACAGCCTGAATAAAGATTAAGTAAATAAATAAGTTTATTTAGGTACGGGTACACATAAGTACAGTTATCATACCTAGTAACATTTGTAAATTACCTATGATAACCCCAAAAAAGTGATTTATTTCCATTGGGGTCCTTATTAGGAGTATGTGAAGAGTAGTTGGAACAAAGACTTCTACAAGGAGAGTAAGGCAACTTATTACTCTTTTACACATTATGTATATATATAATGTTGATGGTTCTGTTCACCGATCCACTGTTGCAGCTGGTAGTGCCACTGTTGTGCAGAGTGATGGCTGGTAGTGCCACTGTTGTGCAGAGTGATGGCTCTCGTATAGAAATTGAAGCGTGGATTAACGATCGGCTTCTACCCTTCAAACCGAACTGTTTGCTATACTCCCTGCACTCAGATGTGTCCATGGTTGGCTCCTTAATTGTAACTGATTCTTTATCCATAAATGTTTTAAACTGCATGAGAGTCAATTATGGCATGTGTGTCAGAAGCCAGGCACAGGTATTGTAGGGCTGTAGACAGTGGAGTCAGAGTACACCTGTAGATTGCATCATACATTGGCCCTAATATGCATGATAGAAGAGCCTTTGGCTGTTAACTAATAGTTTGAGAACAAATATATATGAAAAGAACTTCATTTGAGATTCAGGGAGACTGACACCAGGCAGTCGACCTATCATCATTCTATAATGCAGGAGCCACATGTCAATGGTACATCCAACAAAATCAACAGACTCTTGGATGTCACTATTGTGAGGCTCAGACTGGGTTACAAAAATCTCTTGAGATGCTGCTTCAAATTTATAAGCGATTTAGATAATCTATTAACGTTGCCAGATGAACTGTTGTTACACACTGCCTCATTGTGTGCGGGAATGCGATAAAATTAATGAATTAAGAGACAACTCACAAATGTTCAAAAAAATGTCAGAGCATTTGATCCACAATGGCTTATTACTATCCATTCTGGAAAAATACCCAGACTTTGCCTATTGTAAATAGCTTGTTCACATTCAAGCATACCTTCCTAAACTATAAGGTAATATAAATACTTTAAACTTCGTTGTAATATTTTTGTTGCAGAGTCCATGGCTGCATAAATAACTCGTTACTATTGTAACCCATATATAAACTGTAACTTAGCTATGAACACTTTGCTGCCCAGTTCCTGGACACATTATGTGTCTAATATTTTGGCTACCACCCACACCATGGATGTCATGTACATAATGAAGATATTAAAGTGAGTGTTGTGTGAGTGAGGGTAGTGAACGTAACCACCATCACCACCACTACCATCACCACCACTACCATCACTACCACTACCATCACCACCACTACCATCACCACCACTACCATCACCACCACTACCATCACTACCACTACCATCACCACCACTACCATCACCACCACTACCATCACTACCACTACCATCACCACCACTACCATCACCACCACTACCATCACCACCACTACCATCACCACCACTACCATCACCACCACTACCATCACTACCACTACCATCACCACCACTACCATCACCACCACTACCATCACCACCACTACCATCACCACCACTACCATCACCACCACTACCATCACCACCACTACCATCACCACCACTACCATCACCACCACTACCATCACCACCACTACCATCACCACCACTACCATCACTACCACTACCATCACCACCACTACCATCACCACCACTACCATCACCACCACTACCATCACCACCACTACCATCACCACCACTACCATCACTACCACTACCATCACCACCACTACCATCACCACCACTACCATCACCACCACTACCATCACCACCACCACCATCACTACCACTACCATCACCACCACTACCATCACCACCACTACCATCACCACCACCACCATCACTACCACTACCATCACCACCACTACCATCACCACCACTACCATCACCACCACTACCATCACCACCACTACCATCACCACCACTACCATCACCACCACTACCATCACCACCACCACCATCACCACCACTACCATCACCACCACTACCATCACCACCACTACCATCACCACCACTACCATCACCACCACTACCATCACCACCACTACCAACACCACCACTACCATCACCACCACCACCATCACCACCACTACCATCACCACCACTACCATCACCACCATCACCAACACTACCATCACCACCACTACCATCACCACCACTACCATCACCACCACTACCATCACCACCACTACCATCACCACCACCACCATCACCACCACCACCACCACCACCATTATCATCACCATCATCACCACCACCTTCATAATCATCACCATCATCACCACCACCTCCATAATCATCACCATCATCACCACCACCTCCATAATCATCACCATCATCACCACCACCTCCATAATCATCACCATAATCATCACCACCACCTCCATAATCATCACCATAATCATCACCACCACCTCCATAATCATCACCATAATCATCACCACCACCTCCATAATCATCACCATCATCACCACCACCTCCATAATCATCACCATCACCACCACCACCTCCATAATCATCACCACCACCACCTCCATAATCATCACCTTAATCATCACCACCACCTCCATAATCATCACCATCATCACCACCACCTCCATAATCATCACCATCACCACCACCACCTCCATAACCATCACCACCACCACCTCCATAATCATCACCTTAATCATCACCACCACCACCATAATCATCACCACCACCACTACCACCACCATAATCATCACCACCACCACTACCACCACCATAATCATCACCACCACCACTACCACCACCATAATCATCACCACCACCACTACCACCACCATAATCATCACCACCACCACTACCACCACCATAATCATCACCACCACCACTACCACCACCATAATCATCACCACCACCACTACCACCACCATAACCATCACCACTACCACTACCACCACCATAATCATCACCACCACCACTACTACCACCATAATCATCACCACCACCACTACCACCACCATAATCATCACAACCACCACTACCACTACCATAATCATCACCACCACCACTACCACCACCATAATCATCACCACCACCACTACCACCACCATAATCATCACCACCACCACTACCACCACCATAATCATCACCATCACCACCACCACCACCATAATCATCACCATCGCCACCACCATAATCATCACCACCACCACTACCACCACTACCACCACCATAATCATCACAACCACCACTACCACCACCATAATCATCACCACCACCACTACCACCACCATAATCATCACCACCACCACTACCACCACCATAATCATCACAACCACCACTACCACCGCCATAATCATCACCACCACCACTACCACCACCATAATCATCACCACCACCATAATCATCACCACCACCACTACCACCACCATAATCATCACAACCACCACTACCACCACCATAATCATCACCACCACCACTACCACCACCATAATCATCACCAATCACAACCCTTACACCGGAAGTCTATCTTACCCCAAGGTGCAGTATGTACAGGCAGGTGGGGGGTAGAGAGGGAGGGGAAGTGCCCCTTGCTCACCTGCCGCTCCACTCAAAGCCTTCCCCTACCCCTTCACTCAAAGCCTCCCCCTACCCCTTCACTCAAAGCTTCCCCCTATTCCTTCACTCAAAGCCTCCCCCTACCCCTTCACTCGAAGCTTCCCCCTATTCCTTCACTCAAACCTTCCCCCTATTCCTTCACTCAAAGCTTCCCCCTATTCCTTCACTCAAGGCCTCCCCCTACCCCTTCACTCAAAGCCTCCCCCTACCCCTTCACTCAAAGCTTCCCCCTATTCCTTCACTCAAAGCCTCCCCCTACTCCGTCACTCAAAGCCTTCCCCCTACCCCTTCATTCAAAGTCTCTCCCTACCCCTTCACTCAAAGCCTCCCCCTACCCCTTCGCTCAAAGCTTCCCCCTATTCCTTCACTCAAAGCCTCCCCCTACTCCGTCACTCAAAGCCTCCCCCCTACCCCTTCATTCAAAGTCTCTCCCTACCCCTTCACTCAAAGCCTCCCCCTACCCCTTCACTCGAAGCTTCCCCCTATTCCTTCACTCAAAGCCTCCCCCTACCCCTTCACTCAAAGCTTCCCCCTATTCCTTCACTCAAAGCCTCCCCCTACCCCTTCACTCAAAGCCTCCCCCTACCCCATCACTCGAAGCGTCCCCCTATACCTTCACTCAAAGCCTCCCCCTACCCCTTCGCTCAAAGCTTCCCCCTATTCCTTCACTCAAAGCCTCCCCCTACTCCGTCACTCAAAGCCTCTCCCTACCCCTTCACTCAAAGCCTCCCTCTACCCCTCCACTCAAAGCCTCCACCACCTGCCCTTCCACTCAAAGCCTCCACCACCTGCCCCTATCCACCTGCTCCTTCCCCACCTGCCCTTCCTTCCGTCCAATAACTTGTGGTCCATTCACAGGTTCTATCCCCCCTCCTCTCACCCCAGCACACTGCTTTACACAGGATGTCTTCCCTCGGACGCTACTTCCTCTCCTTCGTCTTGAACGAAAGGTAGAAGGGGTGGGCATATCTGAGATTACATACTGGTAGTTCCAGAAGAACTGAACTAGTTATTAAGTACCTATGTGTAGTTACTTGTATGAGTTAGCGAGGGTGAGCTACAACTCTTGGTTCAGATATCCATTTTTGAGCCCGTTGAGCGTGTCTCATTATTCAGTTCAGTGCAGTTCTCTAAAATCTTAAATTGAGATGCGTTCTAATATTCCTTAGGCTCATCTGGATGTTTCCACCCCTGCCCGCTTGTTCTTGTTGCATCCCGGGTGAAGAGACTATTCTTATCTACCCTGTTTATGGCCCGTAGGATTATTGTGTCGTGATCATATCTCCTCTTCTTCACTTTTCCAATAAAGAAAGGTTTAATTAATTACAGCATTTTTTTCGTAGCTTATTTTCTTCCGTTTTCACACTGGTGTTGATACACTCCTCTGCACTTCCTCAAGCTTCACTTAGTGTTATTTTATTATTAAATATTAGCCGGTATTCTCCCGGCCCGGGCCTTGTCCAAGTGGTGGCCCGGCCTTGGCTCCCTCTTTAGGGAGTGTCTGAGACATAAGTCTCCCATGGGAGGAGGCACAAGTACCTCCTCATCTTTGGGACCAACTGTCCCCAGGCCTAGCCACAAGCTAGGCCTCTCTGGTCTGTCATCCCCGCCCCAAGGGGGCTAATGGGAATGACAGTCTTATGAGCTAAAGGCTCGGGCTCAGGCACCTACCCTACCCTAGAAGGGCTGGGCATGGTGTCGATCTTCACTTAGTGTTTTACAAAGTGAGGGTCACCAAAAGTACTGCAAACTTAAGAATGTTACGAACATATAAGTTGAAGACCTTTCATCTAATCTTTGTCTAGATTCGTAAATACCAAACTTCTGCTTGCGAGTCTTAACCTGCGCTCCTGATGTTACGTTCTTTATTTGTTCCTCAGAAACAAGTTTCGGGTAGTATTTATACACAGATCTTTTTTTCCTTTATTTGTGTCTGAGCTTTTCTTGCCAGGTGTTCTCGGTCTCAGTTCCCCATTTTTCCGCTTTATAACTTTGAGTTGAACTCAAACACCCATTCATGTGACCATTCCTATATCTAAAATCTGCTAAGACCTACTAGCAGTGGAAATATAAACACATATGCAGTATAATGTGATCCTTTATTGACTACGTTTCACCCACACAGTGGGCTTTTTCAAGTCACAAACAGATCTGTCTGTGACTTGAAAAAGCCCACTGTGTGGGCGAAACGTAGTCAATAAAGGATCACATTATACTGCATATGTGTTTATATTTTCATTGTGTCGGTATTTTATACCATTTATATCCACCTACTAGCAGATTGCCTCTCATACTCTTCACCTAGTATTTTTTCCATTGTTTTGGCATCATCTGTGTGTGTGTGTGTGTACTCATCTAATTGTACTCACCTAATTGTGGTTGCAGGGGTCGAGACTCAGCTCCTGGCCCCGCCTCTTCACTGTGTATGTGTGTGTGTATGTGTGTGTTATCCCTGCCCGCATATCAAACAGCGACGAATCTGCTGTGAATTATGGAATAATCGATGAAATATCCTTACAGTTGCTCAATGATTGAGTGCAAGTTGACTTACGATGTCGCTCTGAGAGTTGAAATATGTATTTCAGTCATACTCTAAGTTGTAAGCTTATCGGAGCAACGTGCAGTCCAACCACACGTTTTATATATTATGTCTGAGTACTGGGGAGGCATTCCAGCCACATACAGACGAACCACAATGGAAATAAGTCATTTTGACTTTTTGGGGTCATCCTAGGTAGTCTACACATATGCCTCTGTGTATAATAATTTGTGTAACTGCATTTATGTGTACCTGTACTTAAATAAACGCACTTAGGGAAGTTAGTGAAGAAGAAGAGTTCGAATTGCAGTGTAGATGGAGGAGAGGTACTGACTCGGGTCTTCATTCAGAGATTTGAGTAGCCCCAGGCGACACTGACCGGAAGTGTAGCTCATGACTTCCCCTTCCCCCTAGCAAAACTGTGATTTACCCCTTTATCACCTCTCAGCTCCCTTCTCCCCTGGCTGCCTTCAAGAGAGAGCTGGACAGATACCTTAAGTCAGTGCCGGATCAGCCGGGCTGTGGATCGTACGTTGGACTGCGTGCGGCCAGCAGTAACAGCCTGGTTGATCAGGCCCTGATCCACAGGGAGACCTGGTCATGGACCGGGCCGCGGGGGCGTTGATCCCCGGAATAACCTCCAGGTAACCTCCCCTTAACTACACTCGCTAAACTCACTACCGGGAGTTTCTACTTCCTGTACCCGAGATCGCAACGAAGGTGGTAAATGGAACAAGAATATCCTATTAACCTCTCCTGCTACATCATGTTGTAGTGGTGTACCTACCTGGAGTCTACCTGGAGGGTGTTCCGGGGGCCAATGCCCCCGCGACCCAGTCCTTGACCAGATTTCCCGGTGGATCAGGGCCTAATTAACCATGCTGTTACTGCTGCCCGCACGTAGTTCAAAGTACAAACCACAGCCTGGCTGGTCGGGTACTGACTTTAAGTATCTGTCGAGCTTCCTCTCGAAGGCAGTCAGGGGTCTGTTGGTAATTTCCCTTATGCTTGTTGGGAGGCTGTTGAACAGTCTTGGGCCCCAGACAATGTGTTTTCTCTTAGTATACTAATGGCGCCCCTACTTTTCATTGGGGATATGTTGCACTGTCTGCCCTGTCTTTTGCTTTCTTACGAAGTGATTTCTATGTGCATATGTGGGTAGTAGTGGTAGTGGTTGTGATTTATACCAGTATAGAGTAAGCCTTCCACAGTAAGTTTATACATACATACATTTATGTACCCTTGTGTTGAAAGTATTATGTGTGTTGTTATCTAGCGTACAACAAGCAGAACCAGTGTTAAAAAAGACGTGTTCACTCTGGTTTGTTCTTATTAAAATATCTTCGATGATATTTTACGTTGATTAAGACACATGTGCAGCAGTTAGGTATCATTTAGTGTTGAAACGTTTCACTTATATAGTAGACCTCTTCAGTCAGATACACAGGCAGCAGGTGTACAGTGCATTGAAGGTGGTCATGTGTCTTAATCATAAACTTGTCAGTATTTTATACCATTTTTTGATATTTAAGGTTAATAAAACCATGCATGTTGCAGTATGTAAATCCCAGCATTGTCTACACGATTGGTATTTTCGTCATGTAGTCATCTTAAGCAGACCCAATTGTGGTGCTGGTGTGGGTTGTGTACTGAGCGCTCGGCATGCCTCCCCTCCCCTCCCCTTCCTTCCTTCCTTCCTGCCCCCATCCACAAGCCTCAGTGGTCTCCCAGGGTCGTGTCGTGGGGGTGGTTGTGGTGGTGGTTGAGTGGAGTGGTGATAGTAGAAACATGGTATGGGGAGGGGTGGTTGTGGAAGGTAGTAGTAGTAGTGCGAGGGTGGTGGTGGTAGTAGCTAGGTAGTGGTAATAAGGTGGGGTGGTGGTAGCTGGGTGGTGAAGGGTATATCACCATGACGGGAGGAAGTGCGGTGTTCCGGAGGTGGGCGGGCGGGCGCTGGGTGAGTGGGTGGGTACCTCTGTGGGTGGGTTAGCGGGTAGTTAGACAGGTGCGTGTGTGGGTAGGTACCAATATGAGAGGGAGTGGGCAAGTGCCTATGTGGTTTGGTGAGCAGGAGAGGGTGTTCCGTGGATGTCTTGGTATGTACCTACCTGCTAATGGGCAGATACTTGTGTGGGTGTGCAGGTGGATGGTTGGTGAACAGGTATTTGTGTGGCTTAGTGGGTGGGTGGATAGGTTGGCGGTGGGCGGACGGGCAGGTTGTGGGTGGGTGGGTGGGCGTCTTGCACGCTGGCTGAGTCGGACAATTGGGCACAGATTGTCGTAATAACACTGCATTACCCTTGACTCCCTCCCTCTCCCCCCTTACCCTCCCTTTCCCCTTAGCCCCTTACCCTCCATTCCCCCTTAACCCCTTACCCTCCCTTCCCCCTTACCGTCCCCCACCACGCACTTTATACAACTATGACCCAGCCAGGTGGAGAGGCCTGGCTCTGAGAAGGCAGTACCTCTCTCCACTCTATAAACCAAAGATCAAGTATTCTCCACTTCCTGTACTAAATCATCCATAAGGGCTTAGCGCTTCCACTACAGAATTACCCGTCCAGTGATTTCATAAACTGATTCTAAATCTGATCTGTTTTCTTTAGTGGAATACTAAATATCTGAAAATGGATTAGCAGTGTCCATGCTTACTTATCAGTAAAAATCAAAGTACTTGTGTCAGCCCATCAGTAAAAATAGGTACCTGCACTCACCTAATTGTGGTTGCAGGGGTCGAGACTCAGCTCCTGGCCCCATTTGGAAAAATATGAACCCGTGTGCCAAACCAGTAAAAATAGGTACCTGTGTCAGCCCATCAGTAAAAATAGGTACCTGTGTGTCAGCCCATCAGTTAAAATAGGCATCTTTGTGTTAGCCGGCTGTTTTAGGTCGCAGCCTGGGAGAAACTGCTATGCAAATAGGTTAGAAACTCCAGATCTGATAGTCATATTTTTGGGAAAAATTCTACGTGGAAATTCTCAACCTCTTTTAGGTATTCATGTGTCAGGTAAAAGACATTCGTTCAGTGCTACTTATTTACATTAATTCAAACATCGTCGTGTGTGGCTCAGTGATACGTATCATGGTAGCTCGATTGCTAGCACACAGGTCCGTGGTTCGGTCCCCGGTACGGGTGGAAACATAAGAACGTGTTTCCTTAAAACACCTACTGCCCCTGTTCACCTACCAGTAAAATAGGTATCTGGGTGTTAGTCGACTGGTGTGGGTCGCATCCTGGGGACAAAATTTACATTTGTCCGAAATGCTCTGCATTACAATGGGCTTTATGCATAGTAGTATGTCACTGATGTCATCTAGGCCTGTATACCTTGTACATGTACTTGGAGAAATATTTATTATTATTATTATTAACTAAGGTCAAACAGAAGCACAACACATCGTCCCTCTGGCTGCTACAAGACCTCGTAATAGGTCATGCTAAACAGTTGTTAGCAAGATTATTATTATTATAATCACGGGGAAGCGCTAAACCCGTAGGATTATACAGCGCCTGGGGGGATGTGGAAGGCATTCAGACTTAATTCGGGGAACTGGAGCACAGATCCAATTCCCTAAATCAAGAGCCCCTCACCAACATCAAGGAACCTTCCCTGAGGGGTTGTTAGCAAGAGAGGTGCTATAAACATTTCTTGTATCAAGATACCATGGTGGTGCAGTCTCAAACAAGTATCACACAATACCAACAAGTTAATGATACCTGAAGATACGTAATGTTGCACATGTATCTTACTCGTCAACTTTTCGGTATTGTATACCATTCATAATATTTGTCCGACACTGCAGTACCATGGTATCTTGGTACAAAATACCTTTTAATAATTCATTGTGTATATTTCTGTTACTGGGAGCCAAGTCTTTGCTGAACCCTGTCTCGGGTGAAGGCATGTAGAAGATGAAATTTATCTTATGAGTCAGAGCATTTATATGCTCCACCATTGACCACATCTCTTTTCCCTTCTCCATGATATGGAATTATAAAAGTCAAACCCGGGAGGGAGGTAATGTGGGTGGCAGCAGCGGCAGGGTGGTGCAGCTTTCTCCACAAGACTCACCCACTCGCCAACACGCTACTGGAGAAACCGTTTTGTATGATCACCGAACCGAAACTAGTCTGACAATTTGAGTGTAGAGACTGGGCACTCTGCGCCGCGCTGTTCTTCCTTCTTCCACCGCAGCAACCTACACTATTGTTGAGTAGGTTGCTGCGGTAGGTTGCAACCTACTCTGTTCAGTTGCTTACGAGGCTTCCAGCGTCAAGTTGGCTAGGTTGGTTACTGGAATTTTAAAGCCTATTGATTACGCTAGGGTTATTAAGGCTGCATGTAACCTGTTCACCACAAGCCAGAAATACTTTAATCTCTAAAGTAGGATTACCATATGACCTGTCTTTGTAGTACTCATTTGTGCTAAATTGTTATCTGTTTATAATAATGTATTTACCACTGAATATATCATTGCTTAGTTAATCTTAAGTTAATTTTAAGCCTGCTCATAATGATTTACATACAAGGGGCTTTGGCATGTTGCACTGTAATAACTTTGTACTTCACTGTATCATGTTCAAATTAATAATAAATAAATAAATAAAATAAAATACGTCAGGTTCTCAACTCTCCCTGTAAACTTGCATGTATTATTTTATCTTAATTTAGGTTAGGTTATGTTAGGCTAAACTGGGTTAGGTTATGTTTTGTACTATAAAAAGTATGAAAATTAAAATAAACGATGGTGATATGTGTGGCAGGAAGTGGCCGAGCGTAGCCAGGAAACAGTCAAATCTGCACGAGTATCACTGATGGTGTGAGAATGTGCTGCCCGCTAAATCTTACTACAATGACAAGGTTTTTTAATCTTACCGTCAATTCCCTCGTCTCAACTGTAACTACTACACAAATCCGCAGGAAGCATTTTTCTTTTTATAGATAAATGGATCTGTGGCTCCTGTATACAGCTGATCTCTAACAGGTGCCGTGTGGGGACGCTGACACTACCAGTACAGTGTAAATTTAATGGTAGAAATTACTGACAGTATGTTTGGTACATGCACACGTAAACAACTAATAAGACAATTTATTGCGGGTTCGTTTCGCTCTCCAGGAGGCTTGACAAAGCTCATGGAGAGCGAAACATAGCCGTAATAAAAACATGGCGAAAGGCTCGTGTATCCTTTTACCTAACATATCGATACACTTACCACTGATCCCTCTCTTGAATTAAAAAAAAAAAAAGACTAGACCTACTTGCTGGCGTGTTCACGTTTCTACTCTCAACACCACTCTCTATAAACGTGACATAGACGAAATATGTGGACATTAGTGGGCAAGTACTCACTGACCTGGCTCTCCTGAACACTGCTGGCGTGAAATTAACAACGGTGGTGACGCAGCGGAAGCAACGGGGCAGCACTTGGATTGGGTCCTCCAAGGGCTACCTTTGTTTTCTCATCTTCAGCTCAAACCGGTACGGAAATGTACCTTACCGGAGTTTACCTCTTCGAAGTCTGGCATAGCTTTTTTATAAAGGATTCTCTTAGATTTTGTTTTCAACAACAGCATTTCCCCGACTTCGTTCAGGATCAAGGAATTCCACGAAGATGTGTGCTCAATACCACCTCGTTCCCACTCACTGTCGATGAACTCAACCCCACAGAATTGTCTTCCCTATTATATGGACGATTTCGACGATTGCTTATGGTGACATGGACAGTCAGCTGGTGGACGCTCCTGCCTAGAATCTACCTGGAGGGCGTTCCAGGGGTCAACGCCCCCGCGGCCAGGTTCATGACCAGGCCTTCCTGTTGATCAGGGCCTGAACAACCAGGTTGTTGCTGCTGGCCACATGCGGTCCAACGTACGAATCACAGCCCGGCTAGTCACGTATCGACTTTAGGAACGTATCCAGTTCTCCTTTGAAGACAGCTATGGGTCTATTGGTAATTACCCTTATGTATGATGGTGGGCTGCTAAACAGTCTTGGGTCCCTGACACTTACTGTGTTTTTCCTAACTGTACTCCCGGCACCCCTGCTTTTCATTGGGAGTATGCTACATCGTTTTCCGAGTCTTTTACTTTCTTAGGGAATGATTTCAACGTGTAAATTTAGGACCAGTTCCTCTAGGATTTTTCAGGTGTAAATTTTAATGTATCTTTCTCTCCTGCGTTCCAAGGAGTACAGGTTAAAGGACTTCAAATGTTCCAAATGATTAAGGTGCTTAACTGAACTAATACGTGCAGTGAAGATTCTCTGTACATTCTCCAGGTCGTCAGTGTACGGTAGTATTCCAGCCTAGAAAGAACAAGTGACAGAATTAAAGAGGATCGTCATTAGTTTGGCATCCCCCTTTTTTGAGGGTTCTTATTATGCAGCAGTGATAATGACAGTGTTGTGATCCTTGAAGGTGAGATCTTCTGACATTATTACCCCGCTGGAGAACGCTACAGACATCACTTGTAAGTGTACCACACCACAAAGCCTCAAGTTCTTTGTACCTAAAATAAGTTTTATAATTTTCCCACTACGGCCCCTCATTCCCTTTACCCCCTCTCCTTCCTTCTGTTATTATTTGACAAAGTATTAAGTTAATCGATATCGTCGTCAACTGCAAAGTGTCATAAACATTCCATTGCCTTCGTGAAAGCTGTCTTAGCAGATTGAATTTATTTAAAAAGTTTTCATATTTGTCCTGATAAATTTCGTTTGCTGCACAGCAACTATTTCTGGACTAGACTGGAGGTCTTATAGTCATACCTTGTCTAGAACCTGCGTGGAGTATGTCAAGTTACTTCACCATGGCATCACCAATATACCTTGTTTGCTTCCATGGTGTTCGTGACCCTACGATATATTAAATTATCACAGACGTTAGTAAAGCTAATACTTTTACCAAGCGCCTCTCTTCATCATGTTCCATTAATATATCTCTTCAAGACTCTTACATAGTGTGCCTCTCCCGCCTCTTCTTTCTCGCTTCCATCGTGGGAAGTCCCGGTAGTTCAAGTCAGTCTTTCACATTCACCTCTCACACATTCCTTGATCATTTACAGTGGCGCTCACATGCTACTGCAGTGCACAGTGATGGCTTCAAATCCTCTGATAGAGGGGAGTATGCTGTTGCTTTTTTTCCCCCCCACCGATTTTGTAATTCAAGAATGTTGCATTCTGCTAGTATTTTCACCGTACAAGACGCACTCTTTGATGTAGTTATTCACATCGTTATCGCGTCCTCCTCATCTGTTGAAATCTCAGACTCCCAAAGTGCTTCAAATTTTTCATTTCACCGCTGACTGTGTTGCATCTTCACCAGATCAAAAATACAGACTAACGATCAAGAAATGGATTACATTTCTTGATCGTTAGTCTGTAGTCGCCTTTTTAGTTGACTATTTTCAGAGCTTTTGAGATTCCTGGTACGTTTTATGGTATGAATTAGTTACCAACAAACTATTTTGCAAGGAAAATAGCCTTTGACCATCCTTCCTTCACAGCTGTCAATTGAAGGGAAAACGGTATTCTGGCGACAGAGTATTGCTCACACTAGACTCACACGCGGCCACCTCATAATGTGGCGCACAGCGCAACTTCACAAAAATGGTCAGGTCGCGCTGACTGTCAAACACCTGCAGCACCATTTCCTATTTGCAGTGATTTAGTAAAAACTACCAACTAATAGTCTGTTAAGTTCTCTAATTCTGATATTAAGCTCTTTAGAACCCTTGAAAATACTTCGTTAAAGCCTAGCAACTTTGGTTTTCAATTTATTTAAGTGATTAATGAGTTCGAGGCAAGTAGTAGTAACGACGCATACATTATTTTCGTGGTGTCGCTACGTTGAGAATGTCAGCAGGAGGAAGTTGGTGTCTCTCCCGTGAAAAGTTCTTGTCACCGGCGCCCCGAGAGCCCACAAGAAGACACTTAAAGGAGCTGCTACTGCCTGCATCCTGTGTGGGGAAAGGCAGGCAAGCAAGCAGGAAGGAAGGTAGGCAAGCAGGCAGGCAAGCAAAACACACACACACACATTATATATATATATATATATATATATATATATATATATATATATATATATATATATATATATATATTAGAAGAGGGTCATGAGGATCCAGGACCTCGGATTAAATTAAATAGTATTAGGGAAAATATTCTTGTTAGAACCCTTTCAAGTAATCTCGTACCAACCTACTTTATTTTTTTAAGAATTTATTGGCACAGGTTTGTTGAGAACTTTACACACACCACACACAGAGACGGGGGGTGAGAGGGGGGGAAAGGGAGTATAGGGAGAAGAGAGAAGAGAGGGGGAGATAGTCGCGTGAGGAGAGTTGGAGAGCGCAGAGTATAAACTCAGAAGAGACGGGGCAATATTGAGGTGCACCTGTTCCGCTAGTGGGGTAGCTTTGAGGGAGGGAAGGAGGGAGGAGTGGGCAGTGAGAGAGGGAGGGAGCGAGGGGCGGGCAGGGAGGGCTGACGCCGGAAGAGCCCACATCCGGTCCTCGACGCCAAGCTGGAGTCAGCTGGCCGGGCCGGCCACTACTCCTCCACTACCCCTCTGCTACCCCTACACTGCTACCGCTGCTCCTCCTGCTTACCTCTCACTACAAAATCTTCCTCCTCTTCTCGTGTCATCTTTCAGTCTGTTGCACTAACTGCTACCCCTGCTGAGCAGACCAGCAGCAGGGCCACTATCACACACCAGATTGGACCAGCAGCAGGGTCACTATCACACACCAGAGTGGACCAGCAGCAGGGCCACTATCACACACCAGAGTGGACCAGCAGCAGGGCCACTATCACACACCAGAGTGGACCAGCAGCGGGGCCACTATCACACACCAGAGTGGACCAGCAGCAGGGCCACTATCACACACCAGAGTGGACCAGCAGCAGGGCCACTATCACACACCAGAGTGGACCAGCAGCAGGGCCACTATCACACACCAGAGTGGACCAGCATCAGGCCCACTATCACATGCCAGGGTGGACCGAGGGTGGACCAGCAGCGCCCAAACATGCGATGTACCTCGGAGGAGTGTTTCAGGTGCGGGTCGTACCTACCCAGGCGTAGCAACTCTCATTATGGCAGTTCTGAGCCACCTACTACCACCTACCAGCCCAAACCACCTACCATCACCCACCAGCTACTGCCAACTACTATCACCCTTTATCATCACACATTGCGCCACAGTAACACTCGCTTTTGCACCTCAGTGCCACCTACCACAACTCCACTCCCCTCTCCACAACCCCTCCCCCTCCACCACCCCTCCTCCCCTTCCACTACCCCTCCCCTTCCACTACCCCTTCCCTTCCACTACCCCTTCCCCAGTGCACTACACGGGGAAATTAACCGTCGCAGATGCCCTAGCCACTACCATGACATCAATAGTTTATAAGTGAAAATCCCCACAGGAACACAAACACCCATGGAATAGGATTTAAGTAGATTTGATCCCATGTAGGTATGTGTTGTTCAATCATAGACAATATATCCAGTGTGATTACTATATATACCTGTTTGGCGATCACATATTGATTTATATTGTTTAGACAGACAATATATACACTGTGAGCAGCTCTCGGTTATTTTGCATGACTGATTCTCTACGTACAGTCATCCAGATTACCCAGAACTTACCAGGTGGCGGTGGCTGCACTTCCAGCGTCCACACTCCTCTCTATATACATCGAAAGATATTTTTTTTCAAGTTGTATACCACGGAGGCCTGGTCATGGACCGGGCCGCGGGGGCGTTGATCCCCGGAATGTCCTCCAGATAGACGAGAGTTTACCTTAGTCTCTGATATAATAAATATATATTAGGCTGATGTTATCCAATTAACCCCACAGACTGGTGATAGTGACCACTACCACTACCACTACCAGTACCACTACCACTACCACTACCACTACCACTACCACTACCACACCCTGAGAAAAGTAGTAGTTGAACTTTTATAAGTGTCGTTTCTAGTAGGCTAAGTCGACAATTACAACATAAAAAACTAAGGCATACAACCTACACAACCAGTTTGCAAGTGCCCTGTCTCGTGGGTTTTGTCGTACTCATCCTTAAAACTGTGCAATGTCTTTGCTTCCACCACCTGGTCCAAGTTCTTTCACATGATACTGAGGATCAAGTACGTGGAATACTGCACGCTGCATTATCCACTTATTGAGGAACAGTATAATAACCTATGTGATATGTTAAGGTAACGTATTAATAATACACCAAATATTTTAAGAAAATACCTTATATGTGCTTGTAACAGAGATCATGCGTCCATGTGTTCTTGCGCTACCATCCACTGGATGGATTTGAGGTGCGCAATAAACTAGCCGTCTCAGGGATAAAATCTAAATCTAATGTGAAACAGCTTTACAGGCATTCAACTCTCGTCAGGCAGTAATTAGGTACTTCCAGTAAAGGAATAGCTCATGTCAGGCAGTAATTAGGTACTTCCAGTAAAGGAATATCTCACGTCAGGCAGTAGTAATTAGGTACTTCCAGTAAAGAAATATTTCACGTCAGGCAGTAATTAGGTACTTCAAGTAAAGGAATACCTTACGTCAGGCAGTAATTAGGTACTCCCAGTGAAGGCACACCTAACGCCAGTTTTTGTTTTCCTTCTCTGATTGGCTACAAACTTGCAACACTGATGTACCGTACTTAACGGAAAGTTCTGACTGTTACTGCACTGCGTAGGTACCAGCTGACTAATTATATTTGTCAACAATATTACCTGTGTATTATACTACTTACATATATAGTTCCTCTCAACATTTATAGGCAGGCTGAATGTGACTTTGTAAATGGTCCAAATCGGACCGAAACGTCATTGTAACCTCCTCTCTCTCCTATGTGCGGGTTATTTGTGTATTGTAGGCAGGTTCCCTGCCTACAATACTAGGAGGACTAGTAACCCAGGGAAACCAAAGACTGTGGCTTATATCCGTTGAGGTTCTCAGATCCTAGGAAGCCAACAAGAGTCTCCTAGCTCCTAGCTGTGTGGGTTTTGCTAGGCGAACAAGAGCAAGTGTAAAGTGATGTGCCCATACACTTTCCTGGGAATCGAACCCGTGTACTTTCCATTGTGAGTTTTAATGCTGAACCACAAGTTAATCATGAGTAGATAGGCATGATGTGACCTTATTATGAGAGAGGTGACCTTAGTGACTCACAACTGATTTCAGTATTAAGTCAGGATGCATACAGTGCTCAGTATACATAGTCACTAATTATTAAAATGAAAACGCTAAACCCGTACGGGCATACACTGTAAGAGTTGTACATGTGACACAGTCACATGACACAGTCACATGACACAGTCACATGACACAGTCACGTAACACAGTCACATGACACAGTCATGTGACAGTCACATGACACAGTCACATGACAGTCACATGACACAGTCACATGACAGTCACATGACACAGTCACATGACATAGTCACGTGACACAGTCACATGACACTGAAATAAGAGTTTCACAATATTGTGAAAGTTACGAATTATTTAAGGAGTGACGTACTAAAGATGATGTAATGTGTGTGTACTCAGTTGTACTCACCTAGTTGTACTCACCTAGTTGTACTCACCTAGTTGTGCTCAACTAGTTGTACTCACCTAGTTGTGCTCAACTAGTTGTGCTCAACTAGTTGTACTCACCTAGTTGTGCTCAACTAGTTGTACTCACCTAGTTGTGCTCAACTAGTTGTGCTCAACTAGTTGTACTCACCTAGTTGTGCTCAACTAGTTGTACTCAACTAGTTGTACTCACCTAGTTGTGCTCAACTAGTTGTGCTCAACTAGTTGTACTCACCTAGTTGTGCTCAACTAGTTGTACTCACCTAGTTGTACTCACCTAGTTGTGCTCAACTAGTTGTACTCACCTAGTTGTGCTCAACTAGTTGTACTCACCTAGTTGTGCTCAACTAGTTGTACTCACCTAGTTGTACTCACCTAGTTGTACTCACCTAGTTGTGCTCAACTAGTTGTACTCACCTAGTTGTGCTCAACTAGTTGTACTCACCTAGTTGTACTCACCTAGTTGTGCTCAACTAGTTGTACTCACCTAGTTGTGCTCAACTAGTTGTACTCACCTAGTTGTGCTCAACTAGTTGTACTCACCTAGTTGTACTCACCTAGTTGTACTCACCTAGTTGTGCTCAACTAGTTGTACTCACCTAGTTGTGCTCAACTAGTTGTACTCACCTAGTTGTACTCACCTAGTTGTACTCACCTAGTTGTACTCACCTAGTTGTACTCACCTAGTTGTACTCACCTAGTTGTACTCACCTAGTTGTGCTCAACTAGTTGTACTCACCTAGTTGTGCTCAACTAGTTGTACTCACCTAGTTGTGCTCAACTAGTTGTACTCACCTAGTTGTGCTCAACTAGTTGTACTCACCTAGTTGTACTCACCTAGTTGTACTCACCTAGTTGTACTCACCTAGTTGTACTCACCTAGTTGTGCTCAACTAGTTGTACTCACCTAGTTGTACTCACCTAGTTGTACTCACCTAGTTGTACTCACCTAGTTGTGCTCAACTAGTTGTACTCACCTAGTTCTCACCTAGTTGTACTCACCTAGTTGTGCTCACCTAGTTGTACTCACCTAGTTGTACTCACCTAGTTGTACTCACCTAGTTGTGCTCAACTAGTTGTACTCACCTAGTTGTACTCACCTAGTTGTACTCACCTAGTTGTGCTCACCTAGTTGTACTCACCTAGTTGTACTCACCTAGTTGTACTCACCTAGTTGTACTCACCTAGTTGTACTCACCTAGTTGTGCTCAACTAGTTGTACTCACCTAGTTCTCACCTAGTTGTACTCACCTAGTTGTGCTCAACTAGTTGTACTCACCTAGTTCTCACCTAGTTGTACTCACCTAGTTGTGCTCACCTAGTTGTACTCACCTAGTTCTCACCTAGTTGTACTCACCTAGTTGTACTCACCTAGTTGTGCTCAACTAGTTGTACTCACCTAGTTGTACTCACCTAGTTGTACTCACCTAGTTGTGCTCAACTAGTTGTACTCACCTAGTTCTCACCTAGTTGTACTCACCTAGTTGTACTCACCTAGTTGTGCTCAACTAGTTGTACTCACCTAATTGTACTCACCTAGTTGTACTCACCTAGTTGTACTCACCTAGTTGTGCTCAACTAGTTGTACTCACCTAGTTCTCACCTAGTTGTACTCACCTAGTTGTGCTCACCTAGTTGTACTCACCTAGTTGTACTCACCTAGTTGTACTCACCTAGTTGTACTCACCTAGTTGTGCTCAACTAGTTGTACTCACCTAGTTCTCACCTAGTTGTACTCACCTAGTTGTGCTCACCTAGTTGTACTCACCTAGTTGTACTCACCTAGTTGTGCTCAACTAGTTGTACTCACCTAGTTCTCACCTAGTTGTACTCACCTAGTTGTGCTCACCTAGTTGTACTCACCTAGTTGTACTCACCTAGTTGTGCTCAACTAGTTGTACTCACCTAGTTCTCACCTAGTTGTACTCACCTAGTTGTGCTCACCTAGTTGTACTCACCTAGTTGTACTCACCTAGTTGTACTCACCTAGTTGTACTCACCTAGTTGTACTCACCTAGTTGTACTCACCTAGTTGTACTCACCTAGTTGTACTCACCTAGTTGTACTCACCTAGTTGTACTCACCTAGTTGTACTCACCTAGTTGTGCTCAACTAGTTGTACTCAACTAGTAATCACCTAGTTGTACTCACGTAGGGGTATTCACCTAGTTGTACTCACCTAGTTGTACTCACCTAGTTGTACTCACCTAGTTGTACTCACCTAGTTGTACTCACCTAGTTGTACTCACCTAGTTGTACTCACCTAGTTGTACTCACCTAGTTGTACTCACCTAGTTGTGCTCAACTAGTTGTACTCAACTAGTAATCACCTAGTTGTACTCACGTAGGGGTATTCACCTAGTTGTACTCACCTAGTTGTACTCACCTAGTTGTACTCACCTAGTTGTACTCACCTAGTTGTACTCACCTAGTTGTACTTACCTAATTGTACTCACCTAATTGATGTTGCAGGGGTCGAGACTCAGCTCCTGGCCCCGCCTTTTCACTGTGTGTGTGCGTAAGACTGTATTCACTTGGAGTTCAGGTTATGGAGGCTTCTCTTCCTCCTTTTCTATTCTTCCTCTTCTTCCTCTTTCACTTCTTCCTCTTATTCATTTACCTATTTTTTCCTCCTCTTCGTCTTCTTCCTCTTTTCCTCTTCCTCCTCATCTTCCTCTTCCTATTTCTGCTTTATGGTTCATTATCAGCGACCTGAGGATAACTCAGTCTCCTTCAGATTATTATTATTATAATCAAGGGGGAAGCGTTAAACCCGGAGGATTATACAGCGCCTGGGGGGGCGATGTGGAAGGCATTCAGGCTTAATTCGGGGAACTGGAGCACAGATCCAATTCCCTAAATCAAGAGCCCCTCACCAACATCAAGGAACCTTCCTTGATGTTGTTCCTTTACTGGCGTGGCACAGTAGATTTATTGCAGTTTTTCACTTCACATGTCTCCCCTACATAAAGTGCCGTCCTTCCTAGCTGTTTGCTCTCCTGTTGTACGCAAGAGGTATACTGAGCCATGCTAGGCAGGTTCTTCTTATATCCAGGGTCTCACCAGTCTACCCAAGTCAGCTTTCAACACCTAACGCTTCACGTCACCAGGTTCACTATAAAGACGCCGTGCTATTACCCCGGGTCATCGCAAGATTGAGACCCGTGCCAGGACTACGGTCTTGGCGAACATTATACACATACATACCCTCAGATCCTCAAAGACGGGTCATCTTGGGATTAAGACCCGTGTCAGGACGCAGTTCCCTGACAGGTCCAGGTAGGTTTGCCAAGACGGGTCCTGGCCAGGGTCTTCTCCATGTGGTGACCCGGCAGTGGCTCCTGAAGGAGCGTCGGAGTTGGTACAAGTGATGTACCGTATACGGCCCTATGGCGAGGGCAGCCCAATGACAAGGGTACGGCGAGTCTGTGTAGTTCCTGACGAATCAGACAACAATAATCTCTCCATGTACATCTCTTTGTGACTTGAGAAACACTAGTTTGTGCGCGAAACGTTCTCAATAAAGGCTCGCATTATACTGCATTGGTATTTCTCTTTTCATCCCCCTGTATGTTAACTATCAGCAGTATAATACTGTTTCGATGATGAGAAAGAGAAGAGAAGCAGTGTAGAAGAGAAAGCAATATTAAAGAGGGAATGAGGGGGCAGTAATGGGTCCGTGAGGGAGTAACGGGAGGAGGGCGGGTGGGGGTGGTAATGGGAGGAGAGTGGGAAGGGGGGTAACTGGAGGGGGGCTAACAGGGGGGCACATTAACCACAAACAGTAGCCAGCGGAAGTAAACAGTAAGGAGTAGCCAACGACAACAGGAAGGAGGTAGCGCAAGCACCGTCAGGTAGATGCTAACACCATCAGGTAGATGCTAGCACCATCAGGTAGATGTAGACACCAGGTAGATATAGACGTTACTCAATACTAAGAAGTACTCGGTAGAGGAAGTAGCAGGTAGAGTGTACTCTGTGTAGAGGAAGTAGCAGGTAGAGTGTACTCTGTGTAGAGGAAGTAGCAGGTAGAGTGTACTCTGTGTAGAGGAAGTAGCAGGTAGAGTGTACTCTGTGTAGAGGAAGTAGCAGGTAGAGTGTATTCTGTGTAGAGGAAGTAGCAGGTAGAGTGTACTCTGTGTAGAGGAAGTAGCAGGTAGAGTGTACTCTTTGTAGAGGAAGTAGCAGGTAGAGTGTACTCTGTGTAGAGGAAGTAGCAGGTAGAGTGTACTCTTTGTAGAGGAAGTAGCAGGTAGAGTGTACTCTGTGTAGAGGAAGTAGCAGGTAGAGTGTACTCTGTGTAGAGGAAGTAGCAGGTAGAGTGTACTCTTTGTAGAGGAAGTAGCAGGTAGAGTGTACTCTGTGTAGAGGAAGTAGCAGGTAGAGTGTACTCTGTGTAGAGGAAGTAGCAGGTAGAGTGTATTCTGTGTAGAGGAAGTAGCAGGTAGTGTACTCTGTAGAGGAAGTAGCAGGTAGAGTGTACTCTGTGTAGAGGAAGTAGCAGGTAGTGTACTCTGTGTAGAGGAAGTAGCAGGTAGAGTGTACTCTGTGTAGAGGAAGTAGCAGGTAGTGTACTCTGTGTAGAAGAAGTAGCAGGTAGTGTACTCTGTGTAGAGGAAGTAGCAGGTAGAGTGTACTCTGTGTAGAGGAAGTAGCAGGTAGTGTACTCTGTAGAGGAAGTAGCAGGTAGAGTGCACTCTGTGTAGAGGAAGTAGCAGGTAGAGTGTATTCTGTGTAGAGGAAGTAGCAGGTAGTGTACTCTGTGTAGAGGAAGTAGCAGGTAGAGTGTACTCTGTGTAGAGGAAGTAGCAGGTAGTGTACTCTGTGTAGAGGAAGTAGCAGGTAGAGTGTACTCTGTGTAGAGGAAGTAGCAGGTAGAGTACTCTGTGTAGAGGAAGTAGCAGGTAGAGTGTACTCTGTGTAGAGGAAGTAGCAGGTAGAGTACTCTGTGTAGAGGAAGTAGCAGGTAGAGTGTACCCTGGCGTGTTACACACCCAGGGTGGTGGGGTGCGGGGCTGCGGCTGCGGCTGCGGGCGTTTACCTGTGTGTCCGCAACTTACTACACTCCAGCCACTACACCTGCGTTAGACCCTCACTAAGCTACCCCTTCCCTCACTTGCTAACTACGCTCTGTCCCCCCTGGGTATGTGGGTAGGTGCCAAGATGGACCAGGTGGGCGTGTGGGCGTGTCAGAGTGCCACCCACAACATTGGGCGGGTTCGAACGCGGTGTTAGTAACTCGTGGCAACACGCGTGCGGGTGGCTGCGTGCCCCCCCTCTCTCTCTCTCTTTCTCTCTCTCTCTCTCTCTCTCCCCACGCCCGTCCCTAGCTGCCCTCGCCGCCCAGGTGATTGTAGTGGCGTGGGTGTGGGCGTGGTGGTGGGTGTGAGGGAGAGTGGTGATTGTGGGAGGAGTGTGTGGGGGAGTAGAGAGTGTTGGTGGTGGGAGGCACTTTGCTGGTGACGTCTTGCATGGCTGCCTCACCATCACTTGCCAGACTACCACACACTTTCCATCCCTCCCTTCCTCCCTCCCTCCTACCCTCCCTTCTTGTCTCTCTTCTTCCACCTCTACCTCCCTCTTTCCTTATCTCACTCTTCGTATCATTCCCCCTCTCCCTTTCTTTGTACCTCGATTGGGAATTCTTCTGGTATATGGTGCTCCCATATGCTCCTCCCTACTTCTTTCATTTCCTCATTCCGGCTATCTGTTTCCTTCCTTCCAACCCTCCCACCCTGTCTTCCACCCTCCCTTCCTCCTTGCTCACCTCCTTCCCTGCCTCCCTCTCTCCTTCCTTGTCCACCTCCTTCCCTGCCTGCCTCCCATCTTCCTTCCTTATTCACCTCCTTCCCTGCCTTCTTCCTTCCTGCTCCACCTGCCTCCCTCCTACCTCCTCCCTGGTGGTGTACAGCCGCATTTAGACATAATGTTTCACAATACAAGTCGATTCTTCCTGGTAAATCTTGGGTTCGGGGAATGTTGGTGGATGGAGGGGATGGATGGCCAGGGATGTAGTGGAGGTATGAGGAGGGGGGGTTCAGAGGGTCGTCGTTGGAGTGATGGAGACCAAGGTGGGTGTTGGTAGACTGCTGTGTTATTGGAGGAAGATCAGAGTACTGCTGGCCAACCACATTCCTAACCGCACAGTAACGACAGGTTGATAAGACACATGTACAATACTTAGGTATCTTTATTCCGAAACGTTTCGCCTACACCGTAGGCTTCTTCAGTTGAATACAGGGGAGGCAGCAGGAGCAGCAGAGATGTAAAGACGATGTAATCAGTCCATCAGCTTTGAAGACTTAGTTTTGAGGTGGTCAGTCCCTCAGCCTGGAGAAGAGTTTTGTTCCAGACTATGAACCAAAACTCTTCTCCAGGCTGAGGGACTGACTAACTCGTTCCCCTCATCTTCCACCGTTCTTCTGTGTATTGGACTGAAGAAGAAACTGGATGGCGAAACGCTTCCTCAGTAAAAATTCTCATTCTTTAACCAGTCTGTTTTCTAAGCCATTTACATCACAAAACAGGACAAGTGTTTCCTGACGCGGGTCTTAGATGATGACGCGCCGCTGGAGCTTTTGGTCATCTGACCGAGGCCTTCAGCTGGCTTACCCCTCCACTCCTTTAAAAATTATGGTCATAATTATAACCAGTTGAAAGAGATACCTGATAATATATACATGTAAAAACAACTGAATATCAAGTCTGTAATCTGTACATTATAACAAACAGAAGTGAAAGATGTGGTAGGAAGTGTAGAATCAACACAGCGAAGAGCAAGGGCGCCGTGGACACAATCAGCACCGTGTTAACTTGCGTGCTCCACGACTCCTCAAATTGCTACAAGCAGATAAGAAATATTACCGCTATAAAGGCAGAACTTTTTTTGTTTTAAGAGGAAACTGTACCATTAGTTGTAATGGTTGAGTTGAGCTACTGCCTGGTAACAACAACAGCCTGGTTGACCAGGCTGTTGTTATTACCAGCCAGCAGATGGTCACAAATAATGTTCATACAGACTAATACAAATTATCATACACAGTAGTATGATGTATCATACACATTGTGTATGATGGTTATATTCCACCTACTCTTTCCTTATTTCTCTTCTATTCCATTTCTCCCTCTTCCTTCATTCCGAAACAGCCTCTCCCTCTTCTTTTAATTCCTCCTTCACCTCGTCCTCCTCTGTCCCTCTCCCTCAGCCTTCCATTCTGCCTGCGTCGCAGCACCTATGTTGCTTCACGAACACTTAGGAGCACCAATGGTGTTCCACGAATAGAATATCTGTGATGTTCCCCGAACAGAACACCTAGGAACACCTATGGTGCTCCACGAACAGAGCACCTATGATGCTCCATGCAGGTAGCACCAAGGAGCACCTATACCCTACGCAGAAAGTACCTAGGAGCAACTGTGCTCCACCTAGTACTACCTATGATGGTATAAACCTTGGTAATAAATACCGACAAGTTGGTTTAGAAAGACACGTAAGCAAACACTATAACATATTTATTAGAAAACGTTTCGGTCCTGGGACCTTGATCACTTCTAACATACAGAGGTAGAAAGACATTATATATATAGGCGGAGAGTGAGATGTGACGCACGTGACCTGAGGAATGTCATAAGAACATAAGAATGGAGGAACACTGTAGAAGGCCTACTGGCCCATGCGAGGCAGGTCCTTATCAAAACAACCTCTGCCTATGATGAGGACGGGTAGACGATGAAATCATGTGACTCCTGTGTTGTTGGGTTGGTGCTGCTTAAGTACCATGTATGCCAATGTTTTTGAAATTTTGTAGTTTCCAGTGTTGCGTTCTATAGTGTCGGTGACGGTGATTAGTGAGGCTTCTAGGCACCGTCGGCGTCTGAGGTCTGGTTCGGTGAGAACGAGTTGTGCCTCGTTCCAGTTCATCAAATGCCCCGTGGAGTCTCTGTGGAGGACACAGGCGTACCTTACATCGTCTCTGTTAGAGGCATTTCGATGCTCATTCAGGCGTGTCAGCATAGTTGCTGATCCCTGTATTCCCAGTATTATATAGCATAGCATATTAGTATCATCCCTGTGCTTTAGACACGAGATCCCTCGTAGGCCTTTGGCTTTGTGTGACGTCATAGGGATACACATGGGCAGTGATCCCTCTGTCCCGTCCTCACTCGGCGGCAGACCTACAAGGCGTGAACAGGCTAGGCACCGGGCTCCATCTCTCATCTCAGTCTGACAATACACCTACCATCCTACAAGTGTGTCTACCTTATCCTACAAGTGTGTCTACCTTATCCTACGATATCTCCATTCAAGAACCCCTTACGATAGGCGGACTGCAAGATCTCTGCCTGTCTCGCCTACATATTTCTTGGGACAGAACCCACAGGGGATAGTGTAGCCGCCTGCTGTAAAAGTTAGAGGTGTGGGGCTGCGTTTAGTAGCGAGGTCTTTGATAGAGGATGTGTTTATGGTGGAAACGTTGATGTTACTCATAGCAAGTGCCCGGCGAGTATTCGTGGCAACATCGCCACATGGGAGTACTATGAACTGTTTAGGGGGCTGTTCCATGGGCGGTTTGTTGAGGATAGCTTGTGCCTTGAGTCTGCAATCTCGGATGAAGAAAGATGGGAACTGAAGACGTGTAAAGGCTTGTGTTATGTAAGTGCATTCTTCTTCTAGAAAACAAGGGCTGGAGATGCGAAGAGCTCTCAAGAAGAAGCCAATGAGGACTCCTCTCTTAGTGCGGGTATCTTGGTGTGAATAAAAGTGTATAAGATCGTCTTTGTTGGTAGGTTTTCTATACACTTTGAAGAGAAGTTTGTCACTGTCGGGAGATCTGCACAGTAGAACGTCGAGGAAAGGAAGTTTGCCATCATTTTCGAGTTCAAGTGTAAACTTTATTGATGGTTCAACTGCATTGATCTTGTTGAGAAGGGCCTGGATATTGAGACGTCTCGGATAGAAAACCAATATATCATCAACGTATCTTAGCCAGGTAACGGTGTTGGGAATGAGGGTGCTGAATTTCTCTGTCTCCAGGTTTTCCATGAAGAGGTTGGCAAGCACAGCACTGAGCGGGCTGCCCATTGCCATCCCAAAGCATTGTTTGTAACAGTTGTCCTGATACTTGAAGAAGTTGAAATTAACACACAGTTCCACTAGATTGATGAAATCTAGAAGAGGTAGAGGGAGGTCGTGGTTTTCAGTGAGCCTCTGTCTCAGAATGTTGATTGCAGCGTCAGTAGGAACGTTGGTAAAGAGGGCTGTGACATCGAAGGAAGCCATGCTTTTGTTTTTGACATTCAGGTTGGAAATTCGGGAGAGAAGGTCACCTGAGTGTTTGAGGTGGGCTTGACTGATAGTGCCCAGAAGCGCTGAAAGGTATTTGGCAAGGTGGCCGGCTAGTCTGTGTGGTGCACTCCCTATGCCCGAAGTGATAGGCCGTAGTGGGATGCCAGGTTTGTGTGTCTTAGGAAGGCCATACAGGCGTGCTGGTTTCGGTTGACCTGGTAAAAGTTTAAGTAGTTTTTTGCCTTGTTCTGATTTTCAAAAACATTGGCATACATGATACTTAAGCAGCACCAACCCAACAACACAGGAGTCACATAATTTCATCGTCTACCCGTCCTCATCATAGGCAGAGGTTGTTTTGATAAGGACCTGCCTCGCATGAGCCAGTAGGCCTCCTACAGTGTTCCTCCATTCTTATGTTCTTATGACATTCCTCAGGTCACGTGCGTCACATCTCACTCTCCGCCTATATATATAATGTCTTTCTACCTCTGTATGTTAGAAGTGATCAAGGTCCCAGGACCGAAACGTTTTCTAATAAATATGTTATAGTGTTTGCTTACGTGTCTTTCTAAACTACCTATGATGTTCCAGGCAGGGAGTACCTATGTTCATACAGGGAGCACCTGTGTTCCAGGCAGGGAGTACCTATGTTCATGCAGGGAGCACCTGTGTTCCAGGCAGGGAGTACCTATGTTCATGCAGGGAGCACCTGTGTTCCAGGCAGGGAGCACTTGTGTTCCAGGCAGGGAGCACCTGTGTTCCAGGCAGGGAGCACTTGTGTTCCAGGCAGGGAGTACCTATGTTCATGCAGGGAGCACCCGTGTTCCAGGCAGGGAATATCTATGTTCATGCAGGGAGCACCTGTGTTCCAGGCAGGGAGCACTTGTGTTCGAGGTAGGGAGCACCTGTGTTCCAGGCAGGGAGCACTTGTGTTCCAGGCAGGGAACACCTGTGTTCCAGGCAGGGAGCACCTGTGTTCCAGGCAAGGAGCATCTGTGTTCCAGGCAGGGAGCACCTGTGTTCCAGGCAAGGAGCATCTGTGTTCGAGGCAGGGAGCACTTGTGTTCCAGGCAGGGAGCACCTGTGTTCCAGGCAGGGAGCACTTGTGTTCCAGGCAGGGAGCACCTGTGTTCCAGGCAGGGAGCACCTGTGTTCCAGGCAAGGAGCATCTGTGTTCCAGGCAGGGAGCACCTGTGTTCCAGGCAAGGAGCACCTATGTTCCAGGCAGGGAGCACCTATGTTCCAGGCAGGGAGCACTTGTGTTCCAGGCAGGGAGCACCTGTGTTCCAGGCAGGGAGCACCTGTGTTCCAGGCAAGGAGCATCTGTGTTCGAGGCAGGGAGCACTTGTGTTCCAGGCAGGGAGCACTTGTGTTCCAGGCAGGGAGCACTTGTGTTCCAGGCAGGGAGCACCTGTGTTCCAGGCAGGGAGCACCTGTGTTCCAGGCAAGGAGCACCTATGTTCCAGACAGGGAGCACTTGTTTTCCAAGCAGGGAGCACCTGTGCTCCAGGCAGGTTGCCCCTATGTTCGAGGCAGGGAGCACCTGTGTTCCAGGGAAGGATCACTTGTGTCCCAGGCAAGGATCACCTATATTCCACTCAGGGAGCACCTAGGGATGTGCAGATGTCACACAAGATGCCGTCAGCACCAGCTCTGAGAGAGGAAAGTCTAACAATATGTGTCTAAGGGGGAAAGAAAGACACAATATAATTAGTATCAGGAAAGCTATCATGGCTCACCAAGGTTAGATACAAGTATAGCAGTTGTTATACGTGGCAGCCATACTATAGAAGGAAATATTCTCGTAATTCCACAACATACGTATACCAACGTGTCAGTGCTGCCACCACCCTTTTTTATATGTAGCTTATACAGTTGGTATTTTCCAAAAAAAAAGTCACTGAGCTTATTTCTGCTACATAAAGAAATTTTTGGCTTTCAGTGTGTTCATTTTCCTCTAAATTTTTTGTATTTATTATTATTATTATTATTATTATTATTATTATTATTATTATTATTATTATTATTATTGTTGTTGTTGTTGTTGTTGTTGTTGTTGTTGTTATTGTTGTTCTTTTTATGGTATTTTTTATCATTAACTATTATTATTAATTATTATTATCATTATTATTATTATTATTATTATTATTATTATTATTATTATTATTATTATTATTATTATTATTATTATTATTACTTACGATTGATACAGGTTTTCTTGCTTGGAAACGCCTCAATCGATCGTCTTCAAATCTTTAATTCTGGTGTCCTTCAAATAGAATCATGTACATGCAACTATTACCATGTGCAGGTGTTCTCTGGTCAATATTATACACACAGTTCCCAATATCAGTTTCTGCGCGATAACCTGACGAAGCCTCTTCTGTCTGGCATCAAATTTTCAACGCTGGTGCCGATTTGATTTTTAAAATGGCGTATTTTTTTATGATAATCTGAGTAGGCTTTCTCTCAAAGTTTTGAATCTATAATGGTGGGTGAATCATGGGTAAGATGGTAATTAGTGAGTTAAGCATTAGGAGAGGAAGAGTGTAAAATGTTGATGGTAAAATAGACGCCAGAGCAGCACAGTGAGAGGTTTTATTGATGTTTCGCCCACATAGCGAGCTTTATCAAGCCACAAAGATATAAACCCAGACGGGAAGGCTGAGTACATGGAGGGCAACACAGTTAAGTAGCATGTATGTTATTGTAGTGGCACTAGGTGGGCAGGTTACTGTAGTGGTACAAGGTGGGCAGGTTACTGTAGTGGTACAAGGTGGGCAGGTTACTGCAGTGGTACAAGGTGGGCAGGTTACTGTAGTGGTACAAGGTGGGCAGGTCACTGTAGTGGTACAAGGTGGGCAGGTTACTGTAGTGGTACAAGGTGGGCAGGTTACTGTAGTGGTACAAGGTGGGCAGGTTACTGTAGTGGTACAAGGTGGGCAGGTTACTGTAGTGGTACAAGGTGGGCAGGTTACTGTAGTGGTACAAGGTGGGCAGGTTACTGTAGTGGTACAAGGTGGGCAGGTTACTGTAGTGGTACAAGGTGGGCAGGTTACTGTAGTGGTACAAGGTGGGCAGGTTACTGTAGTGGTACAAGGTGGGCAGGTTACTGTAGTGGTACAAGGTGGGCAGGTTACTGTAGTGGTACAAGGTGGGCAGGTTACTGTAGTGGTACAAGGTGGGCAGGTTACTGTAGTGGTACAAGGTGGGCAGGTCACTGTAGTGGTACAAGGTGGGCAGGTTACTGTAGTGGTACAAGGTGGGCAGGTCACTGTAGTGGTACAAGGTGGGCAGGTTACTGTAGTGGTACAAGGTGGGCAGGTTACTGTAGTGGTACAAGGTGGGCAGGTTACTGTAGTGGTACAAGGTGGGCAGGTCACTGTAGTGGTACAAGGTGGGCAGGTCACTGTAGTGGTACAAGGTGGGCAGGTCACTAGTGGAACAAGGTGGTCAGGTTACTGTAGTGGTACAAGGTGGGCAGGTTACTGTAGTGGTACAAGGTGGGCAGGTCACTGTAGTGGTACAAGGTGGGCAGGTCACTAGTGGTACGAGGTGGGCAGGTCACTAGTGGTACAAGGTGGGCAGGTCACTAGTGGTACAAGGTGGGCAGGTTACTGTAGTGGTACAAGGTGGGCACGTCACTAGTGGTACAAGGTGGGCAGGTTACTGTAGTGGTACAATTTGGGCAGGTTACTGTAGTGGTGCAAGGTGGGCAGGTTATTGTAGTGGTACAAGGTGGGCAGGTCACTGTAGTGGTACTAGGTGGGCAGGTTACTGTAGTGGTACAAGGTGGGCAGGTCACTAGTGGTACAAGGTGGGCAGGTCACTAGTGGTACAAGGTGGGCAGGTCACTAGTGGTACAAGGTGGGCAGGTTACTGTAGTGGTACAAGGTGGGCAGGTCACTAGTGGTACAAGGTGGGCAGGTCACTAGTGGTACAAGGTGGGCAGGTCACTAGTGGTACAAGGTGGGCAGGTTACTGTAGTGGTACTAGGTGGGCAGGTCACTAGTGGTACAAGGTGGGCAGGTTACTGTAGTGGTACAATTTGGGCAGGTTACTGTAGTGGTGCAAGGTGGGCAGGTTACTGTAGTGCTACAAGGTGGGCAGGTCACTGTAGTGGTACTAGGTGGGCAGGTTACTGTAGTGGTACAAGGTGGGCAGGTCACTAGTGGTACAAGGTGGGCAGGTCACTAGTGGTACAAGGTGGGCAGGTCACTAGTGGTACAAGGTGGGCAGGTTACTGTAGTGGTACAAGGTGGGCAGGTTACTGTAGTGGTACAAGGTGGGCAGGTTACTGTAGTGATACAAGGTGGTCAGGTTACTGTAGTGGTACAAGGTGGGCAGGTCACTAGTGGTACAAGGTGGGCAGGTTACTGTAGTGGTACAAGGTGGGCAGGTTACTGTAGTGGTACAAGGTGGGCAGGTCACTAGTGGTACAAGGTGGGCAGGTTACTGTAATGGTACAAGGTGGGCAGGTTACTGTAGTGGTACAAGGTGGGCAGGTTACTGTAGTGGTACAAGGTGGGCAGGTCACTGTAGTGGTACTAGGTGGGCAGATTACTGTAGTGGTACAAAGTGGGCAGGTCACTAGTGGTACGAGGTGGGCAGGTCACTAGTGGTACAAGGTGGGCAGGTTACTGTAGTGGTACAAGGTGGGCAGGTTACTGTAGTGATACAAGGTGGGCACGTCACTAGTGGTACAAGGTGGGCAGGTTACTGTAGTGGTACAATTTGGGCAGGTTACTGTAGTGGTGCAAGGTGGGCAGGTTACTGTAGTGGTACAAGGTGGGCAGGTCACTGTAGTGGTACTAGGTGGGCAGGTTACTGTAGTGGTACAAGGTGGGCAGGTCACTAGTGGTACAAGGTGGGCAGGTCACTAGTGGTACAAGGTGGGCAGGTTACTGTAGTGGTACAAGGTGGGCAGGTCACTAGTGGTACGTGGTGGGCAGGTCACTAGTGGTACAAGGTGGGCAGGTCACTAGTGGTACAAGGTGGGCAGGTTACTGTAGTGGTACAAGGTGGGCAGGTCACTGTAGTGGTACAAGGTGGGCAGATTACTGTAGTGGTACAAAGTGGGCAGGTTATTGTAGTGGTACAAGGTGGGCACGTCACTAGTGGTACAAGGTGGGCAGGTTACTGTAGTGGTACAATTTGGGCAGGTTACTGTAGTGGTGCAAGGTGGGCAGGTTACTGTAGTGGTACAAGGTGGGCAGGTTACTGTAGTGGTACAAGGTGGGCAGGTTACTGTAGTGATACAAGGTGGTCAGGTTACTGTAGTGGTACAAGGTGGGCAGGTCACTAGTGGTACAAGGTGTTCAGGTTACTGTAGTGGTACAAGGTGGGCAGGTTACTCTAGTGGTACAAGGTGGGCAGGTTACTGTAGTGGTACAAGGTGGGCAGGTTACTGTCGTGGTACAAGGTGGGCAGGTTACTGTAGTGGTACAAGGTGGGCAGGTTACTGTAGTGGTACAAGGTGGGCAGGTTACTGTAGTGGTACAAGGTGGGCAGGTTACTGTAGTGGTACAAGGTGGGCAGGTCACTAGTGGTACAAGGTGGGCAGGTTACTGTAGTGGTACAAGGTGGGCAGGTCACTAGTGGTACAAGGTGGGCAGGTTACTGTAGTGGTACAAGGTGGGCAGGTTACTGTAGTGGTACAAGGTGGGCAGGTCACTAGTGGTACAAGGTGGGCAGGTCACTAGTGGTACAAGGTGGGCAGGTCACTAGTGGTACAAGGTGGGCAGGTTACTGTAGTGGTACAAGGTGGACAGGTTACAGTAGTGGTACAAGGTAGGCAGGTTACTGTAGTGGTACAAGGTGGGCAGGTTACTGTAATGGTACAAGGTGGGCAGGTTATTGTAGTGGTACAAGGTGGGCAGGTTACTGTAGTGGTACAAGGTGGGCAGGTCACTAGTGGTACAAGGTGGGCAGGTTACTGTAGTGGTACAAGGTGGGCAGGTTACTGTAGTGGTACAAGGTGGGCAGGTTACTAGTGGTACAAGGTGGGCAGGTCACTAGTGGTACAAGGTGGGCAGGTTACTGTAGTGGTACAAGGTGGGCAGGTCACTAGTGGTACAAGGTGGGCAGGTTACTGTAGTGGTACAAGGTGGACAGGTTACTGTAGTGGTACAAGGTGGGCAGGTCACTAGTGGTACAAGGTGGGCAGGTTACTGTAGTGGTACAAGGTGGGCAGGTTACTGTAGTGGTACAAGGTGGGCAGGTTACTGTAGTGGTACAAGGTGGGCAGGTCACTGTAGTGGTACTAGGTGGGCAGGTTACTGTAGTGGTACAAGGTGGGCAGGTCACTAGTGGTACAAGGTGGGCAGGTCACTAGTGGTACAAGGTGGGCAGGTCACTAGTGGTACAAGGTGGGCAGGTTACTGTAGTGGTACAAGGTGGGCAGGTCACTAGTGGTACAAGGTGGGCAGGTTACTGTAGTGGTGCAATTTGGGCAGGTTACTGTAGTGGTGCAAGGTGGGCAGGTTACTGTAGTGGTACAAGGTGGGCAGGTCACTGTAGTGGTACTAGGTGGGCAGGTTACTGTAGTGGTACAAGGTGGACAGGTTACTGTAGTGGTACAAGGTGGGCAGGTCACTAGTGGTACAAGGTGGGCAGGTTACTGTAGTGGTACAAGGTGGGCAGGTTACTGTAGTGGTACAAGGTGGACAGGTTACTGTAGTGGTACAAGGTGGGCAGGTCACTAGTGGTACAAGGTGGGCAGGTTACTGTAGTGGTACAAGGTGGGCAGGTTACTGTAGTGGTACAAGGTGGGCAGGTTACTGTAGTGGTACAAGGTGGGCAGGTCACTGTAGTGGTACTAGGTGGGCAGGTTACTGTAGTGGTACAAGGTGGGCAGGTCACTAGTGGTACAAGGTGGGCAGGTTACTGTAGTGATACAAGGTGGGCAGGTCACTAGTGGTACAAGGTGGGCAGGTTACTGTAGTGGTGCAATTTGGGCAGGTTACTGTAGTGGTGCAAGGTGGGCAGGTTACTGTAGTGGTACAAGGTGGGCAGGTCACTGTAGTGGTACTATGTGTGCAGGTTACTGTAGTGGTACAAGGTGGGCAGGTCACTAGTGGTGCAAGGTGGGCAGGTCACTAGTGGTACAAGGTGGGCAGGTCACTAGTGGTACAAGGTGGGCAGGTCACTAGTGGTACAAGGTGGGCAGGTTACTGTAGTGGTACAAGGTGGGCAGGTTACTGTAGTGGTACAAGGTGGGCAGGTTACTGTAGTGATACAAGGTGGTCAGGTTACTGTAGTGGTACAAGGTGGGCAGGTCACTAGTGGTACAAGGTGGGCAGGTTACTCTAGTGGTACAAGGTGGGCAGGTTACTATAGTGGTACAAGGTGGGCAGGTTACTGTAGTGGTACAAGGTGGGCAGGTTACTGTAGTGGTACAAGGTGGGCAGGTCACTGTAGTGGTACAAGGTGGGCAGGTCACTAGTGGTACAAGGTGGGCAGGTTACTGTAGTGGTACAAGGTGGGCAGGTTACTGTAGTGGTACAAGGTGGGCAGGTTACTAGTGGTACAAGGTAGGCAGGTCACTAGTGGTACAAGGTGGGCAGGTTACTGTAGTGGTACAAGGTGGGCAGGTCACTAGTGGTACAAGGTGGGCAGGTTATTGTAGTGGTACAAGTTGGGCAGGTTACTGTAGTGGTACAAGGTGGGCAGGTCACTAGTGGTACAAGGTGGGCAGGTTACTGTAGTGGTACAAGGTGGGCAGGTTACTGTAGTGGTACAAGGTGGGCAGGTTACTGTAGTGGTACAAGGTGGGCAGGTTACTGTAGTGGTACAAGGTGGGCAGGTCACTGTAGTGGTACAAGGTGTGCAGGTCACTAGTGGTACAAGGTGGGCAGGTTACTGTAGTGGTACAAGGTGGGCAGGTTACTGTAGTGGTACAAGGTGGGCAGGTTACTAGTGGTACAAGGTGAACACGTCACTAGTGGTACAAGGTGAGCAGGTTACTGTAGTGGTACAAGGTGGGCAGGTCACTAGTGGTACAAGGTGGGCAGGTTACTGTAGTGGTACAAGGTGGACAGGTTACTGTAGTGGTACAAGGTGGGCAGGTCACTAGTGGTACAAGGTGGGCAGGTTACTGTAGTGGTACAAGGTGGGCAGGTTACTGTAGTGGTACAAGGTGGGGAGGTCACTAGTGGTACAAGGTGGGCAGGTTACTGTAGTGGTACAAGGTGGGCAGGTCACTAGTGGTACAAGGTGGGCAGGTTACTGTAGTGGTACAAGGTGGGCAGGTTACTGTAGTGGTACAAGGTGGGCAGGTTACTGTAGTGGTACAAGGTGGGCAGGTCACTAGTGGTACAAGGTGGGCAGGTTACTGCAGTGGTACAAGGTGGGCAGATTACTGTAATGGTACAAGGTGGGCAGGTTACTGTAGTGGTACAAGGTGGGCAGGTTACTGTAGTGGTACAAGGTGGGCAGGTCACTGTAGTGGTACTAGGTGGGCAGATTACTGTAGTGGTACAAAGTGGGCAGGTCACTAGTGGTACGAGGTGGGCAGGTCACTAGTGGTACAAGGTGGGCAGGTTACTGTAGTGGTACAAGGTGGGCAGGTTACTGTAGTGGTACAAGGTGGGCACGTCACTAGTGGTACAAGGTGGGCAGGTTACTGTAGTGGTACAATTTGGGCAGGTTACTGTAGTGGTGCAAGGTGGGCAGGTTACTGTAGTGGTACAAGGTGGGCAGGTCACTGTAGTGGTACTAGGTGGGCAGGTTACTGTAGTGGTACAAGGTGGGCAGGTCACTAGTGGTACAAGGTGGGCAGGTCACTAGTGGTACAAGGTGGGCAGGTTACTGTAGTGGTACAAGGTGGGCAGGTCACTAGTGGTACGTGGTGGGCAGGTCACTAGTGGTACAAGGTGGGCAGGTCACTAGTGGTACAAGGTGGGCAGGTTACTGTAGTGGTACAAGGTGGGCAGGTCACTGTAGTGGTACTAGGTGGGCAGATTACTGTAGTGGTACAAAGTGGGCAGGTTATTGTAGTGGTACAAGGTGGGCACGTCACTAGTGGTACAAGGTGGGCAGGTTACTGTAGTGGTACAATTTGGGCAGGTTACTGTAGTGGTGCAAGGTGGGCAGGTTACTGTAGTGGTACAAGGTGGGCAGGTTACTGTAGTGGTACAAGGTGGGCAGGTTACTGTAGTGATACAAGGTGGTCAGGTTACTGTAGTGGTACAAGGTGGGCAGGTCACTAGTGGTACAAGGTGTTCAGGTTACTGTAGTGGTACAAGGTGGGCAGGTTACTCTAGTGGTACAAGGTGGGCAGGTTACTGTAGTGGTACAAGGTGGGCAGGTTACTGTCGTGGTACAAGGTGGGCAGGTTACTGTAGTGGTACAAGGTGGGCAGGTTACTGTAGTGGTACAAGGTGGGCAGGTTACTGTAGTGGTACAAGGTGGGCAGGTTACTGTAGTGGTACAAGGTGGGCAGGTCACTAGTGGTACAAGGTGGGCAGGTTACTGTAGTGGTACAAGGTGGGCAGGTCACTAGTGGTACAAGGTGGGCAGGTTACTGTAGTGGTACAAGGTGGGCAGGTTACTGTAGTGGTACAAGGTGGGCAGGTCACTAGTGGTACAAGGTGGACAGGTTACAGTAGTGGTACAAGGTAGGCAGGTTACTGTAGTGGTACAAGGTGGGCAGGTTACTGTAATGGTACAAGGTGGGCAGGTTATTGTAGTGGTACAAGGTGGGCAGGTTACTGTAGTGGTACAAGGTGGGCAGGTCACTAGTGGTACAAGGTGGGCAGGTTACTGTAGTGGTACAAGGTGGGCAGGTTACTGTAGTGGTACAAGGTGGGCAGGTTACTAGTGGTACAAGGTGGGCAGGTCACTAGTGGTACAAGGTGGGCAGGTTACTGTAGTGGTACAAGGTGGGCAGGTCACTAGTGGTACAAGGTGGGCAGGTTACTGTAGTGGTACAAGGTGGACAGGTTACTGTAGTGGTACAAGGTGGGCAGGTCACTAGTGGTACAAGGTGGGCAGGTTACTGTAGTGGTACAAGGTGGGCAGGTTACTGTAGTGGTACAAGGTGGGCAGGTTACTGTAGTGGTACAAGGTGGGCAGGTCACTGTAGTGGTACTAGGTGGGCAGGTTACTGTAGTGGTACAAGGTGGGCAGGTCACTAGTGGTACAAGGTGGGCAGGTCACTAGTGGTACAAGGTGGGCAGGTCACTAGTGGTACAAGGTGGGCAGGTTACTGTAGTGGTACAAGGTGGGCAGGTCACTAGTGGTACAAGGTGGGCAGGTTACTGTAGTGGTGCAATTTGGGCAGGTTACTGTAGTGGTGCAAGGTGGGCAGGTTACTGTAGTGGTACAAGGTGGGCAGGTCACTGTAGTGGTACTAGGTGGGCAGGTTACTGTAGTGGTACAAGGTGGACAGGTTACTGTAGTGGTACAAGGTGGGCAGGTCACTAGTGGTACAAGGTGGGCAGGTTACTGTAGTGGTACAAGGTGGGCAGGTTACTGTAGTGGTACAAGGTGGACAGGTTACTGTAGTGGTACAAGGTGGGCAGGTCACTAGTGGTACAAGGTGGGCAGGTTACTGTAGTGGTACAAGGTGGGCAGGTTACTGTAGTGGTACAAGGTGGGCAGGTTACTGTAGTGGTACAAGGTGGGCAGGTCACTGTAGTGGTACTAGGTGGGCAGGTTACTGTAGTGGTACAAGGTGGGCAGGTCACTAGTGGTACAAGGTGTGCAGGTTACTGTAGTGATACAAGGTGGGCAGGTCACTAGTGGTACAAGGTGGGCAGGTTACTGTAGTGGTGCAATTTGGGCAGGTTACTGTAGTGGTGCAAGGTGGGCAGGTTACTGTAGTGGTACAAGGTGGGCAGGTCACTGTAGTGGTACTATGTGTGCAGGTTACTGTAGTGGTACAAGGTGGGCAGGTCACTAGTGGTGCAAGGTGGGCAGGTCACTAGTGGTACAAGGTGGGCAGGTCACTAGTGGTACAAGGTGGGCAGGTCACTAGTGGTACAAGGTGGGCAGGTTACTGTAGTGGTACAAGGTGGGCAGGTTACTGTAGTGGTACAAGGTGGGCAGGTTACTGTAGTGATACAAGGTGGTCAGGTTACTGTAGTGGTACAAGGTGGGCAGGTCACTAGTGGTACAAGGTGGGCAGGTTACTCTAGTGGTACAAGGTGGGCAGGTTACTATAGTGGTACAAGGTGGGCAGGTTACTGTAGTGGTACAAGGTGGGCAGGTTACTGTAGTGGTACAAGGTGGGCAGGTCACTGTAGTGGTACAAGGTGGGCAGGTCACTAGTGGTACAAGGTGGGCAGGTTACTGTAGTGGTACAAGGTGGGCAGGTTACTGTAGTGGTACAAGGTGGGCAGGTTACTAGTGGTACAAGGTAGGCAGGTCACTAGTGGTACAAGGTGGGCAGGTTACTGTAGTGGTACAAGGTGGGCAGGTCACTAGTGGTACAAGGTGGGCAGGTTATTGTAGTGGTACAAGTTGGGCAGGTTACTGTAGTGGTACAAGGTGGGCAGGTCACTAGTGGTACAAGGTGGGCAGGTTACTGTAGTGGTACAAGGTGGGCAGGTTACTGTAGTGGTACAAGGTGGGCAGGTTACTGTAGTGGTACAAGGTGGGCAGGTTACTGTAGTGGTACAAGGTGGGCAGGTCACTGTAGTGGTACAAGGTGTGCAGGTCACTAGTGGTACAAGGTGGGCAGGTTACTGTAGTGGTACAAGGTGGGCAGGTTACTGTAGTGGTACAAGGTGGGCAGGTTACTAGTGGTACAAAGTGGGCACGTCACTAGTGGTACAAGGTGGGCAGGTTACTGTAGTGGTACAAGGTGGGCAGGTTACTGTAGTGGTACAAGGTGGGCAGGTTACTGTAGTGGTACAAGGTGGACAGGTTACTGTAGTGGTACAAGGTGGGCAGGTCACTAGTGGTACAAGGTGGGCAGGTTACTGTAGTGGTACAAGGTGGGCAGGTTACTGTAGTGGTACAAGGTGGGGAGGTCACTAGTGGTACAAGGTGGGCAGGTTACTGTAGTGGTACAAGGTGGGCAGGTCACTAGTGGTACAAGGTGGGCAGGTTACTGTAGTGGTACAAGGTGGGCAGGTTACTGTAGTGGTACAAGGTGGGCAGGTTACTGTAGTGGTACAAGGTGGGCAGGTCACTAGTGGTACAAGGTGGGCAGGTTACTGCAGTGGTACAAGGTGGGCAGGTCACTGTAGTGGTACTAGGTGGGCAGGTCACTATAGTGGTACTAGGTGGGCAGGTCACTGTAGTGGTACAAGGTGGGCAGGTCACTAGTGGTACAAGGTGGGCAGATTACTGTAGTGGTACTAGGTGGGCAGGTTACTGTAGTGGTTCTAGGTGGGCAGGTTACTGTAGTGGTACAAGGTGGGCAGGTTACTGTAGTGGTACAAGGTGGGCAGGTTACTGTAGTGGTACAAGGTGGGCAGGTTACTGTAGTGGTACTAGGTGGGCAGGTTACTGTAGTGGTTCTAGGTGGGCAGGTTACTGTAGTGGTACAAGGTGGGCAGGTTGCTGTAGTGGTACTAGGTGGGCAGGTCACTGCAGTGGTACAAGGTGGGCAGGTTACTTTAGTGGTACGAGGTGGGCAGGCCACTGCAGTGGTACAAGGTGTGCAGGTTACTGTAGTGGTACAAGGTGGGCAGGTTACTGTAGTGGTACAAGGTGAGCAGGTTACTGTAGTGGTACTAGGTGGGCAGGTTACTGTAGTGGTACTAAGTGGGCAGGTTATTGTAGTGGTACAAGGTGGGCAGGTCACTGTAGTGGTACTAAGTGGGCAGGTTACTGTAGTGGTACAAGGTGAGCAGGTTACTGTAGTGGTACTAGGTGGGCAGGTTACTGTAGTGGTACTAAGTGGGCAGGTTACTGTAGTGGTACAAGGTGGGTAGGTTACTGTAGTGGTACAAGGTGGGCAGGTTACTGTAGTGGTACAAAGTTTAGACGACAGTAACTAAGACAAACAGTAACGCTCCCTCACAGTGCCATCAGCTTCCATCCACAACAATGAGGCATAAAGACAGCTGCAGATGTCTTAAAATAACAAAAGACATCTCCTACCTAAAACGTGAAGGCGACAGATACTGTGTGTCACAGGACACAGATGTTTGAAGAACGTAAGAAAGGAGGAACACTGCAGCAGGCCTACTGGCCCATGCTAGGCAAGTCCTTCTCAAATCCAAAAAAACCCACTAACAAAAATATTTGCCCAATCTATTTTCAGGCGAAGAAGTTTTGATGCGAGGTGTTAGGACAGATGCTCTCCATGTTACTCATCTCTGGGGCCCACACTCTGATTGTGGCCACACAGATTCCACAACCACATCTCCACACCCCACATGCCTGAGGCTGGACACATACACAAGATGAACGGCCATCCTCTTTAACCTGTTCTTATGTGCTAACAAGCGTCATCAACGTACCTTTGTCTGTGTGCTAACAACCGTAATAAGAACATAAGAACATAAGAAAGGAGGAACACTGCAGGAGGCCTGTTGGCCCATACTAGGCAGGTCCTTTACAATTCATCCCACTAACAAAACATTTGCCCAACCCAATTTTCAATGCCACCCAAGAAATAAGCTCTGATGTGAAAGTCCCACTCAAATCCAACCCCTCCCACTCATGTACTTATCCAACCTAAATTTGAAACTACCCAAAGTCCCAGCCTCAATAACCCAACTAGATAAGACACATAGGCAACATTTAGGCAACTTTATTTCGAAACGTTTCGCCTACACAGTAGGCTTCTTCAGTCGAGTACAGAAATTAGGCAGGAGCAGTAGAGATGTGAAGACGATGTAATCAGTCCATCACCCTTGAAGTCGTAGATTTGAGGTTGTCAGTCCCTCAGCCTGGAGAATTCTGTTCCAAAGTCTGGAACTAACTGAAGATCAAGCGACAGTGTAGAGACTTAAATACTGTCGGAAGGAGAGGTGCAGAGTAGTAGTAGTGAGAATGTAGCCACTGAGAGGTCATGTCCCTCTCAGATCAAACAGTTCTCACTTGAAAAAGTTGTCCAAGGTGTTTTCTCTTCTCTACCAAGATGATCTCTCAGTGGCTACATTCTCACTACTACTACTCTGCACCTCTCCTTCCGACAGTATTTAAGTCTCTACACTGTCGCTTGATCTTCAGTTAGTTCCAGACTTTGGAACAGAATTCTCCAGGCTGAGGGACTGACAACCTCAAATCTACGACTTCAAGGGTGATGGACTGATTACATCGTCTTCACATCTCTACTGCGCCTGCCTAATTTCTGTACTCGACTGAAGAAGCCTACTGTGTAGGCGAAACGTTTCGAAATAAAGTTGCCTAAATGTTGCCTATGTGTCTTATCTACCAACCTGTCGGTATTGTATACCATTTGATAATAACCCAACTAGGTAGACTGTTCCACTCATCAACTACCCTATTTCCAAACCAATACTTTCCTATGTCCTTTCTAAATCTAAACTTATCTAATTTAAATCCATTACTGCGGGTTCTCTCTTGGAGAGACATCCTCAAGACCTTATTAATATCCCCTTTATTAATACCTATCTTCCACTTATACACTTCGATCAGGTCTCCCCTCATTCTTCGTCTAACAAGTGAATGTAACTTAAGAGTCTTCAATCTTTCTTCATAAGGAAGATTTCTAATGCTATGTATTAATTTAGTCATCCTACGCTGAATGTTTTCTAACGAATTTATATCCATTCTGAAGATTGAGACACTTATGCAGCATATGGGAATCTTTATTCAGGAAACGTTTCGCCACACAGTGGCTTCATCAGTCCAATACAAAGAGGAAGGCGTAAGGAGAGGAGGAGTATAAGGTAATCAGTCCCTCAGCCTGGAGTCGATGTGTTCAGTTCATCAATCTTGTAGAATGTAAAGTAAAAGGACACAAGTGCAACTAATGTGACATTTATTGTGGCAACGTTTCGCTCTCCAGGAGCTTTATCAAGCCATTACAAACAATACATGGACACAGAGGGTATATAAAGGCTCAGAGTGAGGTGAATACTAGTGAGGTACCATTTCGATGTTCACTAGTGGTAGTAGTAGTAGTAGTAGTGGTAGTGACAAAAGCAATTAATTCGTACATGTAAAAGGATATAAAAGCTATTACTTGGGTAACATAAAAATAGGTTGGACAAATATAAACTGGAATGAGGCATGTTGTTTCAGTGTTCACTCTCTGTGCTTTGTGTAGTATAACAGGAGAGACTATGTGATGGCAGGGTTTACTGTTTTCAGGAGGATTCTTGCTAAGACTTCGGAGATGGTGAAGCTGCCGTTGTTTTGTTTAATTGTATTCGAAACAGCGATCAGTGCTGATTCAAGGCACTTGCGTGTGCGGAAATTAGTTTCTTTTATCACTAATTGGGCGTCTCTGAATTTCATAAGATGATTGGTGGAATTTCGGTGTTGTACACAGGCGTTGTTTAAGTTGTCGTTCCTACATGCGTATATGTGTTCATTGAGGCGGGTGTCGAGGTTTCTTGCTGTTTCACCTACGTAGATCTTGTCACAGCCTCCACAGGGTATAGTGTAAACTCCTGCATTGACTGGTTCGTGGTGCTTGGGTTTTGTCCTGGTTAGATCCTTTATTGAAGTGGTAGAAGCGATGGCGACTCTGGTGTTAGCTTGTGAAAGTACTTTTGAGACGTTTAGTGCAACCTGGCTGTTGGGAAGAATTATAACTTTGTTGGGAGCGGCGTTGATGCGTGGAGAATTGATGATCTGAAGAGCTCTTTTCTTGCAGTCTTTGATGAAAAAAGAAGGAAATTGTAACTCAGTAAATGTTTGGTGAATGTAAGTACATTCCTCGTCAAGAAACTCAGGACTACAAATTCGGTATGCTCTTAGGAAAAACCCGATGATGATGCCTCTTTTGGTCTTGGTATCTTGACTGGAATAGAAGTGTGTGAGATCATTTTTATTGGTGGGTTTCCGATAAACTTGAAATCTTAGGTTGTTGTCTACTTTGTGAATGAGGACGTCGAGGAAAGGTAGCTTGTCATTGGACTCTTCTTCCAGTGTAAACCGAATCGCTGGTTCAACTGCGTTGAGCCTTGCCTGAAGATCCCGTACATCAAAACGTTTTGGAGTTATTACGAGGACATCGTCCACGTAACGTAACCAAGTGACGCTTGAAGGGATGATGTTGGCGAAGTGTTCAGACTCTAGGTGTTCCATGTATAAGTTGGTTACGTTACGTGGACGATGTCCTCGTAATAACTCCAAAACGTTTTGATGTACGGGATCTTCAGGCAAGGCTCAACGCAGTTGAACCAGCGATTCAGTTTACACTGGAAGAAGAGTCCAATGACAAGCTACCTTTCCTCGACGTCCTCATTCACAAAGTAGACAACAACCTAAGATTTCAAGTTTATCGGAAACCCACCAATAAAAATGATCTCACACACTTCTATTCCAGTCAAGATACCAAGACCAAAAGAGGCATCATCATCGGGTTTTTCCTAAGAGCATACCGAATTTGTAGTCCTGAGTTTCTTGACGAGGAATGTACTTACATTCACCAAACATTTACTGAGTTACAATTTCCTTCTTTTTTCATCAAAGACTGCAAGAAAAGAGCTCTTCAGATCATCAATTCTCCACGCATCAACGCCGCTCCCAACAAAGTTATAATTCTTCCCAACAGCCAGGTTGCACTAAACGTCTCAAAAGTACTTTCACAAGCTAACACCAGAGTCGCCATCGCTTCTACCACTTCAATAAAGGATCTAACCAGGACAAAACCCAAGCACCACGAACCAGTCAATGCAGGAGTTTACACTATACCCTGTGGAGGCTGTGACAAGATCTACGTAGGTGAAACAGCAAGAAACCTCGACACCCGCCTCAATGAACACATATACGCATGTAGGAACGACAACTTAAACAACGCCTGTGTACAACACCGAAATTCCACCAATCATCTTATGAAATTCAGAGACGCCCAATTAGTGATAAAAGAAACTAATTTCCGCACACGCAAGTGCCTTGAATCAGCACTGATCGCTGTTTCGAATACAATTAAACAAAACAACGGCAGCTTCACCATCTCCGAAGTCTTAGCAAGAATCCTCCTGAAAACAGTAAACCCTGCCATCACATAGTCTCTCCTGTTATACTACACAAAGCACAGAGAGTGAACACTGAAACAACATGCCTCATTCCAGTTTATATTTGTCCAACCTATTTTTATGTTACCCAAGTAATAGCTTTTATATCCTTTTACATGTACGAATTAATTGCTTTTGTCACTACCACTACTACTACTACTACTACCACTAGTGAACATCGAAATGGTACCTCACTAGTATTCACCTCACTCTGAGCCTTTATATACCCTCTGTGTCCATGTATTGTTTGTAATGGCTTGATAAAGCTCCTGGAGAGCGAAACGTTGCCACAATAAATGTCACATTAGTTGCACTTGTGTCCTTTTACTTTACATATTGTCGGTAATTCTACCAACTTTATTACAATCTTGTAGAATGTACAGCATAGGGCCGTAGACGTGGCTTATATACTGTAGTGAGGTGAGGTTGAACAAGTGTTGAAGAATTCTTTCTAACAAGATCCCATGATGCTGCAGTGTCTGACAGTTGTGATGAATGGTTTGAAAAACCGACAAGTTGAAGATTGAGACACTTATGCAGCATATGGGAATCTTTATTCAGGAAACGTTTCGCCACACAGTGGCTTCATCAGTCCAATACTGATGAAGCCATTCTGTAATATGGAGACCAGAACTGAGCTGCATAATCTAGGTGAGGCCTTACTAATGATGTATAATGCTGCAGTATGACCTCTGGACTTCTGTTGCTTACACTTCTTGATATAAATCCCAGTAATCTATTTGCCTTATTACGTACGCTTAGGCATTGCTGTCTTGTTTTTAAGGTTGCTGCTCACCATAACCCCCAAGTCCTTTTCGCAATCTGTATGGCTAAGTTCTACATCATTTAACTTATAAGTACTAGGGTTATGGGCACTCCCAAGCTTCAGAACCTTGCATTTATCTACATTGAACTGCATCTGCCACTTTTCTGACCAAGAATAGAGTTTGTTTAAATCCTCCTGAAGTTCCATAACATCTACGTTTGAATCAATTATCCTACCTAGCTTTGTGTCATCGGCGAATTTGCTCATATCACTAATAATTCCCTCATCAAGATCATTGATATATATTATAAACAACAACGGGCCCAAGACTGATCCCTGTGGAACGCCACTTGTTATAGATCCCCACTCGGATTTAACCCCATTTATGGACACTCTCTGCTTCCTGTCAGTGAGCCATGACTCGATCCACGAGAGCACTTTTCCCCCAATGCCATGAGCTGCCACTTTCTTTAACAGTCTATGGTGCGGAACTCTATCAAAAGCCTTACTAAAATCTAAGTAAATAATATCAAATTCCTTATCGTGGTCAACAGCCTCAAAAGCTTTACTGAAGAAAGTTAATAAATTAGTTAGACAAGACCGGCCTCTTGTGAATCCATGCTGAGTATCATTAATCAAGCTATGCTTATCGAGATGGCTTCTTATAATCTCAGCTATAATTGACTCTAGTAATTTGCCTACAATTGAGGTCAGGCTTATTGGGCGGTAATTTGACGGTAACGACTTGTCCCCTGTTTTAAAAATAGGAATTACATTAGCCATCTTCCACATATCAGACACTACACCTGTTTGAAGAGATAAATTAAAAATATTAGTTAATGGTTCACAGACTTCCATTTTGCATTCCTTTAGAACCCTTGAAAAAAAACTCATCAGGACCCGGTGACTTATTTTGCTTCAGTCGGTCTATCTGCTTCACAACCATTTCACTAGTGACTGTGATGTTACATAATTTATCTTCTTCTAGCCCACTATAAAAATTAATTACTGGAATATTGTTAGTGTCTTCCTGTGTAATAACTGATAGAAAATAATTATTAAAAATCGAGCACATTTCATTCTCTTTGTCAGTAAGGTGCCCATAGTTATTTTTAAGGGGACCTATCTTATCTCTAACTTTTGTTCTATATACCTAGAAAAAACTTCTTGGGTTAGTTTTAGAATCCCTAGCAACTTTAATTTCATAGTCCCTTTTAGCTTTTCATAAGATGACCCTCACCTCTTTTGATACGCCTATAAATTCCTTTCTTATGCCCTAGTAGATATTTGAGCCTATTATTCATCCATTTTGGGTCATTTCTATTTGATCTAATTTCTTTATATGGGATAAACGTTCTTTGAGCAGCATGTATAGTGTTCAGAAAACTGTCATATTGATAGCTCTCTTCGTTACCCCAGTCAACAGATGATAAGTGTTCTCTATGCCCATCGTAATCTACTAAGCGAAAATCTGGGACTGTTACTGAGTTATCGCTACTATCGTACTTCCATTCAATGCTAAATGTAATTGATTTGTGGTCGCTAGCACCCAGTTTCTCTGAAATTTCTAAATTATTAACAAGGGATTCATTGTTTGCCATAACTAAGTCAAGCAGGTTATTTCCCCTTGTAGGTTCTGTCACAAACTGCTTCAAAAAACAATCCTGAACTACTTCTAAGAAGTCGTATGATTCTAAATTCCCAGTCAAGAAATTCCAATCAATATGACTAAAGTTAAAGTCTCCTAGAATTACTACATTATCGTGCCTTGTGGCCTTAACAATTTCCTCCCATAGTAATCTCCCTTGGTCCCTATCTAAGTTTGGGGGACGGTATATCACTCCTAAAATCAGTTTTTCATGCCCCTCTGAAAATTCTATCCAAACAGACTCTGTAAGTGTTACTTCAGACTTAATACCCGTTTTTATGCAACAGTTCAAGTGATCTCGGACATACAATGCCACCCCACCCCCCTTCCCGATACTTCTATCTACTTGGAACAATTTAAAACCCTGAATATGACATTCCGCAGGCATGTCCCGACTTTTTGAATTAAACCACGTCTCAGTTAAGGCAAATACATCAATGTTACCTGCACTAGCAACTAATCTCAACTCGTCCATCTTATTCATAGCACTACGGCAATTAGCATAATAAACATTGAAAGACTCTCCTTTCTCTTTACCCTTCCTGCTCATTTCTGTTTTTCTACTAAACCTATTACTGTCCTTATCACCCAAAGTCCCTGGCTTTTCAATATCTACCTCGTTCTGCTTATTACTAGTTCCCCTAGAACTCGTAATATTACTACACTGGGACTTCACTGTTTTCCTGCCAAAACCCATGCCACTAACTATTCCTAGTTTAAAGTCCTAACTGCTCCCTCCACTGCAGTTGACAGTGCTACCACCCCAGACCTAGATAAGTGAACCCCATCCCTGGCATACCTGGAGTTTACCTGGAGAGAGTTCCGGGGGTCAACGCCCCCGCGGCCCGGTCTGTGACCAGGCCTCCTGGTGGATCAGAGCCTGATCAACCAGGCTGTTACTGCTGGCTGCACGCAAACCAACGTACGAGCCACAGCCCGGCTGATCAGGAACCGACTTTAGGTGCTTGTCCAGTGCCAGCTTGAAGACTGCCAGGGGTCTGTTGGTAATCCCCCTTATGAATGCTGGGAGGTAGTTGAACAGTCTCGGGCCCCTGACACTTATTGTATGGTCTCTTAACGTGCTAGTGACACCCCTGCTTTTCATTGGGGGGATGTTGTATCGTCTGCCAAGTCTTTTGCTTTCGTAGTGAGTGATTTTCGTGTGCAAGTTCGGTACTAGTCCCTCTAGGATTTTCCAGGTGTATATAATCATGTATCTCTCCCGCCTGCGTTCCAGGGAATACAGGTTCAGGAACCTCAAGCGCTCCCAGTAATTGAGGTGTTTTATCTCCGTTATGCGCGCCGTGAAGGTTCTCTGTACATTTTCTAGGTCAGCAATTTCACCTGCCTTGAAAGGTGCTGTTAGTGTGCAGCAATATTCCAGCCTAGATAGAACAAGTGACCTGAAGAGTGTCATCATGGGCTTGGCATCCTCGTTTTGAAGGTTCTCATTATCCATCCTGTCATTTTTCTAGCAGATGCGATCGATACAATGTTATGGTCCTTGAAGGTGAGATCCTCCGACATGATCACTCCCAGGTCTTTGACGTTGGTGTTTCGCTCTATTTTGTGGCCAGAATTTGTTTTGTACTCTGATGAAGATTTAATTTCCTCGTGTTTACCATATCTGAGTAATTTAAATTTCTCATCATTTCTGCCATAGAATCAACGTACCTGTGTCTGTATGCTAACAAGCCTCATCAACGTACTTGTGTCTGTGTGCTAACAAGTATCATCAACGTACCTGTGTCTGTGCTAACAAGCGTCATCAACGTACCTGTGTCTGTGTGCTAACAAGCGTCATCAACGTACTTGTGTCTGTGTGCTAACAAGCATCATCAACGTACCTGTGTCTGTGCTAACAAGCGTCATCAACGTACCTGTGTCTGTGTGCTAACAAGCGTCATCAACGTACCTGTGTCTGTGTGCTAACAAGCGTCATCAATGTACCTGTGTCTGTGTTAACAAGCGTCATCAACATATCTGTGTCTGTGCTAACAAGCGTCATCAACGTACCTGTGTCTGTATTAACAAGCGTCATCAACGTACTTGTGTCTGTGTGCTAACAATGTTATCAACGTACCTGTGTCTGTGTGCTAACAAGCGTTATCAACGTACCTGTGTCTGTGTGCTAACAAGTATCATCAACGTACCTGTGTCTGTGCTAACAAGCGTCATCAACGTACCTGTGTCTGTGTGCTAACAAGCCTCATCAACGTACTTGTATCTGTGTGCTAACAAGCGTCATCAATGTACCTGTGTCTGCGTGCTAACAAGCGTTATCAATGTACCTGTGTCTGTGTGTTAACAAGCGTTATCAGCGTACCTGTGTCTGTGTGCTAACAAGCGTCATCAAGGTACCTGTGTCTGTGTGCTAACAAGCGTCATCAAGGTACCTGTGTCTGTGTGCTAACAAGCGTCATCAACGTACCTGTGAAGGGGCGGGGCCAGGAGCTAAAACTCGACCTCTTGCATACACGCCTAGGCATGTTAGTGGCTTCTTTGTAATTAATATTTTGTAATATGTAAACCAAACACTGCAAACTTTGCAGTGAAATAATTTAATTTTCAGTTCATTCTCTCTCTCTCTTTCTCTTTCTGTCTCTGGCTCTCTCTGTCTCTCTCTGTCTCTCTCTGTCTCTCTCTGGCTCTCTCTGTCTCTCTCTGGCTCTCTCTGTCTCTCTCTGGCTCTCTCTGGCTCTCTCTGTCTCTCTCTGTCTCTCTCTGTCTCTCTCTGTTTCTCTCTGACTGTCTCTGTCTCTTTCTGTCTCTCTCTGTCTCTCTCTGTCTCTCTCTGTCTCTCTCTGTTTCTCTCTGACTGTCTCTGTTTCTCTCTGTCTCTCTCTGGCTCTCTCTGTCTCACTCACTCACTCACTAGTACCCCGGGCTGCAGTTGACCTTAGTAATAAATCTTAGTGCAAACAATAATACTCGAGTCGTTATTATCAAGGCAGCGTTAGTGAGGTTGGCCACGCTAAGATGTCTCTTGTTGTCTAACACACTTTGTTAGTTGCAACACTCTGCAACAACAGTAATAACAACACATGCTACAACAATACATGCAATAACAACAATAGATGCAGCGACAGCAACAAGAACAATGCATGCAGCCACGACAACAATACATGCAACAACAATAATACATCTAACAAAAAGAACAACATATGCAACAATACACGCAACAACATATGCATCAGCAACAACAACACATGCATCAGCAACAACAGCAACACATGCAACAACATATGCAACAACAACAACAACACATGCATCAGCAACAACAGCAACACATGCAACAACATATGCAACAACAACAACAACACATGTAACAACAACACATGCAGCAGCAACACCACCAAATGTTAGGTAGACTGCTTTACGTGGTAGAGTATAAAGTGACCACTGGTTGCTTGCAATGGTGCAGGTGTTATTAAGGTGGGTGGGTGGGTGGGCTAACGAGTGGGTGGGTGGGCAATCGAGCAAGTGGGGTGGGTGGTATTTGCCCTCCTTTTACACACCATCATCATATGTTCTCTCTCTCTCTCTCTCTCTCTCTCTCTCTCTCTCTCTCTCTCTCTCTCTCTCTCTCTCTCTCTCTCTCTCTCTCTCTCTCCATATGCTTCGAATTACTTTTATTAATTCTATATTGTACATAGTGCGTTGATGACGCTTGTTAGCACACAGGTACGTTGATGGCGCAGGTTAGCACACACAAAGGTACGTTGATGACGCTGGTGGCACACAGACACAGGTACGTTGATGACGCTTGTTAGCATACGGACACAGGTACGTTGAAGGCGCAGGTTAGCACACAGACACAGGTACGTTGATGACGCTTATTAGCACACAGACACAGGTACGTTGATGACGCTTGTTAGCATACGGACACAGGTACGTTGAAGGCGCAGGTTAGCACACAGACACACGTACGTTGATGACGCTTATTAGCACACAGACACAGGTACGTTGATGACGCTTGTTAGCATACGGACACAGGTACGTTGAAGGCGCAGGTTAGCACACAGACACAGGTACGTTGATGACACAGGTTAGCACACACAAAGGTACGTTGAAGACGCTTGATGGCACACAGACACAAGTACGTTGATGGAGCTTGTTAGCGCAGACACAGGTACGTTGATGACGCTTGTTAGTACAGACACAGGTACGGTGATGAAGCTTGTTAGCACAGACACAGGTACGTTGATGAGGCTTGTTAGCACAGACACAGGTACGTTGATGACGCTTGTTAGCACAGACACAGACACGTTGATGACGCTTGTTAGCACAGACACAGACACGTTGATGACGCTTGTTAGCACAGACACAGGTACGTTGATGACGCTTGTTAGCACAGACACAGACACGCTGATGACGCTTGTTAGCACAGACACAGGTACGTTGATGAAGCTTGTTAGCACAGACACAGACACGTTGATAACGCTTGTTAGCACAGACACAGGTACGTTGATGAAGCTTGCTAGCACAGACACAGACACGTTGATAACGCTTGTTAGCACAGACACAGGTACGTTGATGACGCTTGTTAGCACTCAGACACAGGTACGTTGATGACACTTGTTAGCACAGACACAGGTACGTTGATGACGCTTGTTAGCACACAAAGGTACGTTGATGACGCTTGTTAGCACAGACACAGGTACACTGATGACGCTTGTTAGCACACAGACACAGGTACATTGATAACGCTTGTTAGCACAGACTCAGGTACGTTGATGACGCTTGTTAGCACTCAGACACAGGTACGTTGATGACGCTTGTTAGCAAAGACACAGGTACGTTGATGACGCTTGTTAACACACGGACAAAGGTACGTTGATGACGCTTGTTAGCACACAGGTACGTTGATGAGGTTTGTTAACACAGACACAGGTACGTTGATGACGCTTGTCAACACACAGACACATCTACGTTGATGACGCTTGTTAGCACACAGACACAGGTACGTTGATGAATGTTGTTAGCACAGACACAGGTACGTTGATGACGCTTGTTAGCACAGACACAGGTACGTTGATGACGCTTGTTAGCACACAGACACAGATACGTTGATGATGCTTGTTAACACACAGACACAGGTACGTTGATGACGCTTGTTAACAGACACAGGTACGTTGATGACGCTTGTTAACACAGACACAGGTACGTTGATGACGTTTGTTAACACAGACACAGGTACGTTGATGACGCTTGTTAGCACACAGACACAGGTACGTTGATGATGCTTGTTAACACTCAGACAGGTACGTTGATGACGCTTGTTAACACACAGACACAGGTACGTTGATGACGCTTGTTAACACAGGTACGTTGATGATGCTTGTTAAAACACAGACACAGGTACGTTGATGACGCTTGTTAGCACACAGACACAGGTACGTTGATGACGCTTGTTAACACACAGACACAGGTGCGTTGATGATGCTTGTTAACACACAGACACAGGTACGTTGATGACGCTTGTTAACACAGACACAGGTTCGTTGATGACGCTTGTAAACACAGCCACAGGTACGTTGATGACGCTTGTTAACACACAGACACAGGTACGTTGATGACGCATGTTAACACAGACACAGGTACGTTGATGACGCTTGTTAACACACAGACACAGGTACGTTGATGACGCTTGTTAACACACAGACACAGGTACGTTGATGACGTTTCTTAACACACAGACACAAGTACGTTGATGACGCTTATTAACACACAGACACAGGTACATTGATGACGCTTGTTAACACACAGACACAGGTACGTTGATGACGCTTGTTAACACATAGACACAGGTACGTTGATGACGCTTGTTAACACAGACACAGGTACGTTGATGACGCTTGTTAACACACAGACACAGGTACGTTGATGACGCATGGTAACACACAGACACAGGTACGTTGATGACGCTTGTTAACACACAGACACAGATACGTTGATGACGCTTGTTAACACACAGACACAAGTGCGTTGATGACGCTTATTAACACACAGGCACAGGTACATTGATGACGCTTGTTAACACACAGACACAGGTACGTTTAATGACGCTTGTTAACACACAGACACAGGTACGTTGATGACGCTTGTTAACACACAGACACAGGTACGTTGATGACGTTTCTTAACACACGAACACAAGTACGTTGATGACGCTTATTAACACACAGACACAGGTACATTGATGACGCTTGTTAACACACAGACACAGGTACGTTGATGACGCTTGTTAACACATAGACACAGGTACGTTGATGACGCTTGTTAACACAGACACAGGTACGTTGACGACGCTTGTTAACACACAGACACAGGTACGTTGATGACGCATGGTAACACACAGACACAGGTACGTTGATGACGCTTGTTAACACACAGACACAGATACGTTGATGACGCTTGTTAACACACAGACACAAGTGCGTTGATGACGCTTATTAACACACAGGCACAGGTACATTGATGACGCTTGTTAACACACAGACACAGGTACGTTTAATGACGCTTGTTAACACACAGACACAGGTACGTTGATGACGCTTGTTAACACACAGACACAGGTAAGATAAGATAAGATTTCGTTCGGATTTTTAACCCCGGAGGGTTAGCCACCCAGGATAACCCAAGAAAGTCAGTGCGTCATCGAGGACTGTCTAACTTATTTCCATTGGGGTCCTCAATCTTGTCCCCCAGGATGCGACCCACACCAGTCGACTAACACCCAGGTACCTATTTGCTGCTAGGTGAACAGGACAACAGGTGTAAGGAAACGTGTCGAAATGTTTCCACCCGCCGGGAATCGAACCCGGGCCCTCCGTGTGTGAAGCGGGAGCTTTAGCCACCAGGCCACCGGGCCTGGTATTTGAGGTCTGACCCAGTCCATCAGCCTGGCTCAGGGACTGACCCAGTCCCTCAGCCTGGCTCAGGGACTGACCCAGTCCCTCAGCCTGGCTCAGGGACTGACACAGAGCCTCAGCCTGGCTCAGGGACTGACACAGTCCCTCAGCCTGGCTCAGGGACCACCTCAAATACTATTTCTCCAAGGCTGACGCACTGATTACATCTTCATTTCACTACTACACCTGCTGCCTTTGTATTTGACTGAAGAAGTCTACTGTGCTGGTGATACCTTTCTTTAATAAAGACACGCAACTGTTACATACAGCTGTCTTGATCAGCTTGTCGGTATTTTACGCCGACATATGTAATCATTAGGACTGAAGAAGCCAGTCTAATAAATGCCCTGAGATGCTGTATTCTACACTAGGTCTGATATACGTCAAGTACAAAGCCTTGAAGGACTCCTAGTGGGAGTTTCTGATGGTAATTCTGATGTTTGCCAGCATTACAGGCGCCACCACACTACCACATCATCCTCTTCACCCCCACCACAGCAAGTGGGGGGGTGGGTGGAGTCTGGAATAGCTGAGGACGTGAGTTCCGGTCCCCCCAAACCTCCCCCTTCTTGCTACCCCCGGGTATTGTTGTCGTCATGCCCACCTGACTCTCAGCCCCCCATAACAGCACCGGTGTCAGAGCCCCAGCCACACCTCACTCTGCCCTCCACTGCTACCCTACCTCAGTTTGTGAGGCAGGGCAGGGTAGGGCGTGAGGCATGGCTGGGTGTGGGGCAGGGCAGGAGAGGGTATTAGAATTAGCCAAAAATGAGGAGCTGGTTTGCGAAACACCTGCCCACCGGAAACTGTACCCAACGTTCTTTGCCCTGACCCCTCCACCCTCCCTCCCTCACTCCCTCCCTCCTGCCTTCCCTCCCTCCCTCCCTCCCTCCTGCCTTCCCTCCCTCCCTCCCTCCTGCCTCCCCTCCCTCCCTCCCTCCTGCCTTCCCTCCCTCCCTCCCTGCACAATCAATGAACAAGTCATCGCTTGTAATATAGATAAAAGGTTCAGAGAACCGACAGGAAGATGAACCAGACAAATGTACAACACTTGGGTATCTTTACTGTGGAAATGTTTCGCCAACCAGTGACTTCCTCAGTTCAGTACAGAGAAAAACTGTTGAAAATCAGGAGTTTGAGGTTATCAGTCCCTCAGCCTGGAGTCGATGTGTTCAGTCCACCAGTCTTGATTGTTTCAAAGATTGCACTTTCAACCGTCAGAGAGCAATCTGGAAATAAGTAGATAAGAACATAAGACGGGAGAAGCACTGCCCTAGGCCTACTGGCATATACTAGGCACATCCAACTCACACACACAACCCGTTCTCTTAAATCACAGTCATTATTTTACTGTTCTAAACACAGTCAAATGGAAGACTGGTTGTATATATATATATATATATATATATATATATATATATATATATATATATATATATATATATATATATATATATATATATATATATATATGTCGTGCCGAATAGGCAGAACTTGCGATCTTGGCTTAAATAGCAACGCTCATCTTGCCATATAGGACAAGTGAAAATTTGTGTATGCAATAATTTCGCCAAAATCATTCTGAACCTAACGAAAAAAATACATTTCACTGTGTTTGTTTAGTATTAAATTATTGTAAGCAAATCTAAAATATATTTAGTTGGGTTAGGCTAAAATAAATTGCGCTTGTTATAATAAGGTTAGGTAAGTTTTCTAAGTTTCTTTTGGTGCAAAATCATAAATTTTTACATCAACATTAATGAAAAAAATATATCTTTAAACGTACAAGAGAAAATTTTAGAAAAGACTTAATTTTAAATGAGTTCTTGCTAATTGACCAGTTTTACATATTCGGCACGACATATACATATTAACCAGCACATAGGAGAGAGAAGGTTATGACGACGTTTCGATCCGACTCGGACTATTTGCAAGTCACATTAACACAAGAAAGTTGATCAACTGTTTCGTCAGGAACTGCATCCTGACACGGGTCTCAATCTTAAGATGACCCGTCTGAGGATCTCGAAGATGTCGGTATAATTCATGTG